>NC_077223.1:54066836-54231686 GCF_024763615.1 Phlebotomus papatasi
ATCTGATGAATTATAACATATTTTGCAATATTTTAGAGTATTCTGCAAGCGTCTCATATTGAGCAATTGTATTGTGTGTGAATAAATATGTAGATAAGTTTATTTTTGCCAAATACCATTCAAAATATTGTGACAGTGACTGTTCAAGGGATTACCAGGAAGATTCCTTGAACACCAGGAGTACAGTGTTCATCAAGACAATCCAGTTTGCCATGGTTTTGGCCAAATTAATAACTTCAAGCAAAAGAAATTCTTAAAAAGCCCGTGATATAGATTTTGAAAATTGTATGTACACTTCCCTTGAGGACAATAGGGTCATATATGACCCGGGGTTTTTCGAGTTTTCACGCAATGGAATTTTTTTTCCTCTTCTGAACTGTTATATTTGATCATAAAGCATTAGGAAAAACTCAATTTTACATGAATTCATCTGCTGAATAAAAGTGTGACGCGAAAGAGTTAAAGGGTTAACCATAATTCTTTAAGTCAGTCAGAGATCATTGAATTGATTTCAATGAGTGGGAGATACTGCACGTTAGCTGGGTATCTTCATCATTTCCTGGCAATTTTGTATAAATTGACTTGATTGGCATAAGATTGACTTCTTGATGATCTATAGGAACTGATGGTAGATGATGGATCTTAAAGAAAGAATATGGCAAGTGATTGTTTAGGTATCTGAAAGAAAACATACATTTATACTGAAAATATTTAAACAAATTGCGGAGATTGTTTTAGACGTTATATTAGCTTTTAAATATAATTCTTCAGGTGCTTTAAATAAAAAGATCACTGACCGAAAAACGTCTTCTTATTGTGAGAAAGTGAGACACTAGTTATATAGAATTTACAAAATTTATAATAAGTTGTAAATTAATTGTGAAACATCTTGGCAAATGAATTACTATTGCTATAGCGAAATTAAGGAATTATGCAAAGAGTAGTTTTATCAAGTATTGCGGTAAATTTGCGAATTTCTCAAGCTGAAATCTAATTTTAATAAATAATATAATGTTACTCTCACTTTATGCCATCCACAGTCTTAATTAATTCTTTTTAATCGAAATATGATTTCTTTTGTACAATTTTCAAAATCTCTCTTTCACCGCTTTATTCCTGATGTTAATGTATCAAATGAAGCTTTTAAAATTTCTGTATAAATACAATTTTAGAAGTGCTGTTTGAATAATTTTAGCAAAACTGCTTCTTGTTTAATATTGAACAATGTGAAAATTGTAGAAAAACAAAATACAAAACAACGCGTGAGAAAAACATTATTTGACCAAATTAGTCTTTTTCCCGGGAACATCTCGTGACTTCTTCAATTTCTTACCCAATGATTATGCAAAAATGGATTTAGGACGACCTCAGCATTTTCTACTAGGGGGCTCAAAGTGAAGGCCTTATGTGAGGATGGTCTTTCAGGGAAATTTTCTAAAATGTGGTTTTTATTATTGATGATGTGAGCTTTCAATTTATTACCACTAGCAGCGATGTGAAAGCTTTCAGAGATATTCCACAGGGGCTCTTTTCCGGCATTCCTCCAACATCAATTAATTTTGGTGAATCTTCAAATCACATGGCTTGATTCGATGATCGTAAGAGTAACTGAACATATGTATCTACTAGGAGAAAAGTGTGTAAGATATTTGGGAAAAAATCCCAGCATAAAAAAGCATTAATTTTCTATTAAAATTCGACTGCGTGTTGAGGTCATCGGAAGTCTTTGACAGTATCTTAGGTGCTTCTAACACTCCTACAAATTGTATGTGAAGGTCACGGCGAAGCAATTACTTCTTCTGGCAATAATATTTATTGAGAAATTTCACTTTACGACAAGTAACAAATGATTGGTGAAAAATGCAATTTTTCCATCAAAGTCTTACATATTGATGCCTTATGGGGCAGTTACTATATTGATTGACTCTTTGGTATGGGACTCAGTTGTGAAATTCAGCTCTGAAAACAGCCGAAAAAAGTCTCTCTCTCACCTCACTCGGAAATTAATTCACTTAAACGACATCGAACACGTGCAACAATAGTGTGGATCAATTTATTTTTACTTAACTCTTTCGTCTCTTTTGGGACTGTAGTACCCAAAGAAGCATATGCATTTTCTATGAAAAACATTTTTTTTTAATTATTCAGAACTGATAAAAATCCGATTTTTGTGGATGATTACAAACTATAAGGATGTCCAAGTGTAAGATATTTTTTGTAGGACCTCAATTAATTCCTGAGCTTAGATATTTTTGATTAAAAATTGTGAAATTGGCTTGCAGCATTTTTTAATTAAAAATATCTAAGCTCAGGAATTAATTGAGGTCCTACAAAAAATATCTTACATTTGGACACCCTTATAGTTTGTAATCATCCACAGGAATAGGATTTTCATCAGTTCTAAATAAATAATAAACAGTGTTTTTCCCAGAACATTCATATGCTGCTTTGGGTACTATAGTCCCAAAAGAGACGTAAGAGTTAAGCCATATCGTGATCATCAATTTAGGCGCGAAACAACTCTTTGCGCCAAGCGCTCCATCAATCAAAGAGCTACGAGAAACATGGTGTTTGCATCACAATCAAATTATAAAACTAATTCCCAATCTCTGTCTTTTGTGGCTAATCCACAAAAAACTTATTTAATCCAACCAGCACTATGCGTTGGGTAAGATTTTTGAGATTGCCCCCAGATTACGATGCATTTCCTTGCAATTCTTGTACTCTGTTGCTGAGTAAATGCATATTGCCGCACTTTTTTCACGCGCAACAAGATAAAAGCATTCCCAAAAGACACACTTCTTTGTAAGCAATGTGTGAGTATATTTACATGAAAGATGCACTGATTTATAATCTTTCGTACAGCACTTGCACCAACTATATTATCTTCAATCTTAAATTGAGTCAATGTCTTCTACGGAATTCCAGAATATTTCTGATGACGAAAATTTGGGTATCTTATAAAATGCATTTGAATTAGAACAGGAAAATGCGGAGCTGGAATTAAATAAAAATAATGGAATATTATTATATTACTATTTTATCAAAAATAAAGACTTACAATTACAACGCTAATCTAAAATAAAATTTTACAAATTTAAGTAATTATAAATTTTGACAGCTACATCTTTATTCCATGAATTGATATGAAATTAAAATTAGTATTTATAATGTTTTGGTTGAACTTATAAATAAAAATTCCTCGATGGATCGTTTTAGCTGAGATTCTTTACAATCTCAGTGTTAGACATTGTGCAAATAAATTGAATTTTTGAGTATTGTAGTCTAGGCTGTAACAATTCTAATAAGCGGGTACTGGAGTCTTTAATGCTTTAATAGTAACGGAGATACGAGGAATCCAGGTTTAAGGACTTCACCAAGTGGTGAATGTCGTGAGTTTATTGTTTACTAATATTGCGATTTCGATAATTTTTCTGATGCTCAACGCACAATAACTTTTGTTTTGTAAAGATGTTTTTAGAATTGCTAATTAGAGTAAGAGAGATGACTCAACTTCAATCTCTTTCACTCTCACAGAAAAGATCAACCCTGTTCTTTTTTGTGCGTTTAGTCTTAGAAAGGCCGGAATACTTAGCTTTGATTCGATTTGTTTGAGGTTAGTCAGGGCAAGAAGCTCATAGTTCCACGAGCGAACTCGAATCAGTTATCGCGAAATCCCCTTGTTTAAAGGCTGTGTACAAACGAGTAGTAAAAAATTAAACTTGGTTAGTAATGGCTCCGGCACACCATTTAGATTAAGAAAATTTTAATGGAATCAAATTTCACATATTTCTTACTCAAACATTTTGCATGTGCAAAATGTGTTACAGACAAAATTTATGAAAATTGTGAAAAATGTATGAAAGACAAGATTTCCAAAGACAAAGTTTTTAAAAACAAAAGTTGCCGAAGATAAAGATTCCAAAGAAAAAACCGGGAAAAAGAAAAGTGTAAAAAACAAAATGGAGAAAACAAAGATTCCCGATCCCGAAGGAAATGCACCTCTATAAGCTGATTTAGGATTATCACTGGCTTAATTCTTCGCTGACCAATTTATATTTTTTACTGACCAATTTTAATTTTTTACTAACCAATTTTAATTTTTTACTGACCGCTCTTAATTTTTTACTGACCTCTTTTAATTTTTTGCTGACCACATTTCATTTTTTACTGATCACTTTTATTTTTTACTGGTCACATTTAATTTTTTATTGTTTACTTTTAATTTTTTACTGACCAATTTTTATTTTCTAGTGACCACTTTGATTTTCTACTGATCAAATTTTATTTTTTACTGCTCACTTTTAATTTTTTTACTGACCATATTTTATTTTTTTCTGATCACTTTTAATTTTTTGCTGATCACTTTTTATTTTTTACTGACCAATTTTTATTTTTTGGTGATCACTTTTAATTTTTTACTAACCATTTTTAATTTTTTACTGACCACATTTAATTTTTTACTGTTCACTTTTAATTTTTTTTACTGCTCGTTTTTAATTTTTTACTGACCGATTTTTATTTTTTACTGACCATATTTTGTTTTTCACTGATCACTTTTAATTTTTTGCTGATCACTTTTTATTTTTTGCTGACCACTTTTGATTTTCTACTGATCAAATTTTATTTTTTACTGCTCATTTTTAATTTTTTACTGCTCATTTTTAATTTTTTACTGATCTTATTTTATTTTTCACTGATCACTTTTAATTTTTTACTGACCTCTTTTAATTTTTTGCTGACCATTTTTTATTTTTTACTGCTCCTTTTTAATTTTTTACTGACCACTTTTTAATATTTCACTGATCAATACGAATATTTCTACTGATCATTTTTAATTTTTTCCTGACCACTTTTTATTGTTTACTGCTCATTTTCAATTTTTTACTGCTTTTTTAATTTTTTTTTGCTGCTCATTTTTAATTTTTTGCTGATCAACTCGAATATTTTTACTGCTCATTTTTAATTTTTTACTGACCATATTTTATTTTTCACTGACCATTTTTAATTTTTTGCTGATTAACTTTTAATTTTTTACTGATCAACTCGAATATATCTACTGATCAATTCGAAGTTTTTACTGACCAAATTTAACTTTTTACTGACAAAATTGAAAATTTTTGCTGATTATTTCGAATTATTTGCTGATCAAATTTGATTTTCTGCTGACCACTTTTGACTTTTTACTAGTGCCCGAAACTAATGAGTAAGGAAAATTACCGGGTCTTGCTAACACTTGACCCACATTGAGGAGCATTTCGGGCTCCTCAGGGAATTTTTTGTCGGGGTACAGGTCGTCCTAGGGGCCCACGCCTACTTTTTACTGACCATTTGTTTTTTGCCTATATCAAAATAGTTCTCATCATCAATCACAAACTTTTTCTAATTTAAAGGCCATTTTAGGTGCAATCTTTGAGTATTATCTTCATATTTCCTACCAGATTGATCAATTTCTTGCGCTGCTGTTTGAAATTGAACTTGATGACTGTTTTTACTCTCATCAAACACTGCTAAATTTCCCCTCAAGATTTCCCTCAAGATCGATTAAAATGGCATTACAAACATTTTATTCAATAAATTTTCTCACACATAAAAAAAACGAATGAGGAGGAAGGTAGAAAAAACAAAACCAATTATCACACTTGAATTTCCTTCGTTGGAAGTTCATGATTGATATGTCTCTATGCCTTTTTCACTTTCACGCGTGAGTTGAGGAGCACAAAAAAGAGTCCATTGGGCAGAATTTGCCGATTTTTGTTGTATCATCTTCAATCTTTGTGAGTTCAACACTTTTGTCTTGGGGTTAAAGATGTGAATTGGCCAGAGAGATGAATCGCTGCTGGCTGAAATACGTCATGTGAGAAGAAGAGTGTCTGTCATGATTTCGTGGAGCTTTTTTCTGTGGTATTAAAGCATTGTTTGGCTGGAGAATCTCTTCCGACAGCTAATCTGGAAATGGTGGGTCAGTCGGATGGAAGAACGAGGCAAAGGCCCCTCGAGACAATGCACCATAAATATCCCACCGACAATTTGCAGTGGAAATGGAAGTGAGATTTCATCCACGGCCCCATCATCAATGGGATGACACCAAAATCCACTAAACGATCAGTGGGATTTTGTGCTTTTTGCCTCACGATCTAACCTAAGAACGCAAGCCAGCTGCAGACTGCTACAATGCCACGAGAAATGGAAGAAAATCATGAAATCTTTCACATGCAAATTGACGATTATAGTTTAGGCGTTCTATAAGAAAGAGTTATCGTGCACTATACCATCACGATACTTTTCTTTTAAGCTTTTTAATGCTTTACATTTTATTGTAAATATATTTCCTTATATTACGTGAAACTTTTAATGTTTTAAAGGTGTATCAGAGGAAGGTATCTTCTCCTTTACATTTTTTCACCGTTTTTCTTTCATTTTCTGCCAAAGAATTGTTGAAATAACACGATAACCTCTTTCAAAAATCTTCATCCAGTAACCTCCTTGGCTCTGTGCCAGATATATGCCCTCTTATAATCTTTTGGCTGAAAATGAAAGAAAAAGTGCCGCTTAAAGGCGCCTCTCTGGAAGATGTGCTCGCGTGTCTCAGACCAACCACCTGAGCGACTTCACTTTCAGTTTCTGTGACTCAGAAAAGTGAAAAAAAAATTGGCGGGAGATCTGGTGGCGGGAGTGTGCAATTTTCCCTCCCACTGGCGTCTTGGGCTCCGCCGGAAGAGAAGGGGGCACCGTCTTCGTCGCGGAATGTCTTCTCTGACCGATTGGCAATCTCTTTAGCATTTTGGCGTATAAAACGGAGATTGGTCCAGAGAAACGACACAGTATTGAGACCACTGTCGGTCCATCAAGTGTGTGCGATCATCAACCCTCGGTTATCTCTAAAGGAGGCGCCGTTCGACCACGAACACAGGATGAGGTCGTTAACGCTTCTGGTTAGTGCGATTTTCTTAAGGATATTTATAGCAGAAATCTCCTGGATTAACTTTACAAAGGATCTACTAGTGGATTAAATTTGTGAATATTTAGTGAAAATTTTCTCAAAAGGAGTGCTTCTGAATTGGTGATTGGTGATAAGAGAAGAAGAATTGGTCAAGAGAGATAGGGTAATTTTGAAAATATGTAAATAATTGTGCATAATGAAAAGAAAGTCCTGATGTCCTTCTGACGAATTCATCATAGAATTTAAGAAAAAGGGAAAAATTAAATATTTTTTTCAAAATGTAACGATTTCTTGCAAAAAAGGTTCCAACAAAACACATTTCAAAGTGATTTTCTTAAAATATTTCAACAAAAACAAAACAATTTTTAATCCTCTTGACCAATATTTTTCAATATGAGTCAGGCAATATAAAGCCTACATGCGTGATCAACAATTGAATCCCGCAAAGATTGTTATACAGCACTTTGTTTTGGAATATCTCACTCGATAGATCACAATGATTACAATAGCAGAGACCATTGAGAAATTGTGCTATGCAAAGGGAGTTTCTTAACCAGTTTTTCTTTTATTTCGGAACTTCTTTCTGCAGACGATTTTGGGGTTTGTGGCAGCAATTATTGCTGTTCCAGTTGCAGATACAGAAAAACTTGATAATGTGCCCCAGGAGACACAAGATACAGATGTTCAGCGAGTAAAGCGAGGTTTTCACCACCAGCCTGAGGGAGTGTGGAAGAAAAAGCTCGTGTGGAAGGAAGATTGGGTACAGATCTGGCGAACAGAAAAGAAACAAGCGTGGAAGCAAGAATGGAAGAAGGTTCAGGTGCCTGTATGGAAAACCATCGAGGTGCCAATTTGGAAGGAAATCCAGGTCCCTGACTGGAAAATCCAAAAGGTACCTGCATGGAAGGAAATTCAAGTGCCTATCTGGAAGGAAGAGAAAGTACCAGACTGGAAGAAAGTGACAAAGCCTGTCTGGCGAGAAATCCAAGTGCCTGTTTGGAAGGAAATCCAAGTACCTGATTGGAAACAAATCTGGGTTCCAGAATGGGTTAAAGTAAGTATAGATATACTTCAATGGTGTTTTAAAGTGTTACGCATCTCGTGATCATTTTCAATTAGGTGAGAAGCAAAGAGAATAAATAAAGTGAAAATTCGATTTAAAAGAGTGTTTTACCAAATGATGAAAATGTTAGGCAATTTGGAGGTACAAGAACATGTTCATGATTCAAAAAAAAAAAAGAAAATTTCTCCTTAAACAGATCATTTTCTTTTACATAATGAAATGTTAAAAGCTGATATAAAATATGTTAGAGGAGCATCTTTCGAAAGTGCTCAATATATTATTATGTGTTAGAAGAAATATCAGCGTGATCTTGTCAATTCTAATTGGGAAATCGTTCTAATTTTACCGCATTCAATAATTTTATGAAATCCGTGGAACACTTTTGTGAAAGACAATTCTACTTTTTTGTACATCACAAAGAAAATAGTTATATAAAATATTCTGTTCAATCGGAAGAACATGGAATCGTAAATTGGCCTCATTTATACACTTCTGAATGCTTCAAATAACATCTAATTCTGCAAGAGTTGATTTTGCACATGATAAATATTTGGCGCATGATCAACACACTTAATTAAAAAAAAACCTTAACATGCTTTTAGTAACACCAATTAATATTAATATTAATTGTTAATAACATTAATATTTAAATATTTTTAGGAAATGTTTCTATTTTTATCGAATATAAAAGAAAGATTCAAAAATTGGTCATATGCATTAAAAAAAACTTTTTTTTCATACTTCAAAGCACTTCAATATTCATTTATCTTTTGGACGAATATTTCCTATACTGGAAGCTTTGGAAGTGTTATCATAATTGTTGAAAAATAAGGAAGTGTAATTTTTTTAGGATAACTTCTTAAGCATAATCTAGAATTGAGCGTTAATTTTTATAAATTAAATTACTAATAATGTTGCTAATAATACGAAAAAAAATTAATAAGGTGAAAACAACAGTAAAACACTTTAACTCTGTGGACGAGTAGGACAGCGGTGTCCTAAAAAAAGAAAATAATTTTTTATGATTATTTAGAGGACAAAATAACTTTCTAATAAGTCAAAAAAATTGTTTTTGTTTTTGGGACACCAAAAGATTAAATATTAAAAACATTGGTTTTCAGAAAGATGTGAAAAGTATGTGAATCTTGTTTTTTTTTAATCTTGAACAAAAGAAAATTTCCTAAAGACTAATGATAAGAAAAAAACTTATTTTTAAATTTAGTCACCTATCTGGAACAGATGGTCTCTAAAAATTGTTCTCATATTAAAAAACTTTAAGGGTAGATAATATGTTCGGAAACTCACCAGAAAATTTCTTTAATTTATTTTAATTCTTTACATCTTCTACAGTTTAATTTTTTATAACTCCTCCTTTAAAAAAGTCTAAAAGGTAAAATTACGCATTAAGCTTTAAATTTCTAATGTAAGGTGTTCTATACAATAAACAGTTTCATAGCAACGGTCGCCATTAATAGCTTGGTAATACTTCAAATCTTACTGACTGGGAAGTTGTGTGATTTTCGGAAGAGTAAATGAGAAAAACCATGATATCGATAATATTCCAGAAGAATCAGAAGATTGTTGAAGTTTTGAGAATATCTCTGCAACAGATAGGAATACGAAGGTGTTCTCCTATTTTTTATAATCATCAGATCGCAACAGTTTGTTATTTACAAAATAGAAAAAGAGAAGAATCTTGACCAATTTGATTTTCTGGGTGTTGTTCATACCACAGTCATTACTTTTGTGATTACTCGAGACAATACTGAGTTATAAATTAGTACTAAAAATTAAAAGAAATTAAAACTTGTCGTAAAAATGCGGTAGTAGAATTGGAAAGTTTCCATTCTTTAAAAAGAGTTTACTTACATCCTTCATAAAAAGCTGTCACATGAAAAGGGAGTTAAGTAATATTACAAGCCTTTAATGAAAAATTAGTTTTCATGATAATGTTATCCTTTCTCCAGATATTAAAATTAAGTGAATCGAAAAGTGAAAGACTTTTAAAACATGTCTATTGCATAATACATATTAATCACTCAGTAATTTACGTATTGCACAACAAGTGTAATTTTAAACCCTATTACAAAATACTTATTTCAACAATTTATTTGGAGTGTGGTGGTAAAATCTCTTTAGTCGCATTTTTAGGATTCATTAGAAAGTTTTTCTAATTTAATTTTTTTTTCCTTTTTATTCAGATGGGAATTCCTGGAGAGAAGTATCTCGGCAAGGACCACCAAGGATGGGAATACACTAGTCACGATCTGTGGAGGAAAAAACTCATCTGGAAGCCACAGTGGAAGAAAATCTGGCGCACTGAGAAGAAACAGGAATGGGTGCCAGAGAAGAAGCTGGAGTGGAAGGATGAGTGGGTTCAGATCTGGCGACCAGTTAAGAAGCAAATCTGGGTGACAGAGAAGAAACAAATTTGGAAGGAGGAAAAGGTACAAATCTGGCGAACGGAGAAGAAACAGGAATGGGTCACTGAGAAGAAGTTGATCTGGAAGGACGAATGGAAGTCCCGTCAAGTGCCAATATGGAAGGAGATTCAGGTGCCGGCCTGGAAGAAGGTGTGGAAGCCAGTGTGGGAAAAAGTTTGGGTGCCCATCAGCCATGGCCATGGATGGGATTAGAAATGGGTCAGTGGGGATGGAGTGAAAATGCAGTCATAGATCTCGTAGGCAAATCTCGCTAACATGCGCATTTTGTAAATATCTTTTTCTCTCGTCTTTTGCGCTATGCTGGCGAGAGTGTGACCATTCTCTCGAGATTGCTCCAAAGGAAGGAAGTAATTGGATGTCATGCTCACATCAAAATACTCATTATATAATTTCTTCTCTCTCTCTCTTCTAAACCAATCATTAAATGTACAAGTGTGTCGATGGAGCAATCACTTTTTATACCGTACCTTACCTTATTTGTCCTTTATTCTTTCACAAGTGTCTTTTATATATATCTATATTTTTCTGGCCAAAAGAAACTGACTGACTGATGAAGTGCACGCAAAAACCATGTGGAGCAGGGGAGAGAGGAGAAAATGTTGAAAATCATTGAATGATACGTTTGTTTTTGTAAATAAATGTGTAATAAATATTACCTGATAAACTATACTCTTACTTTGGGTGTCTTTCTTTTGAATCGCTGTGACTGATAAAGAAGCTGATAGTTTCAGTGACTTGAAGAATTTTGTTCCCGAGGTTAAATTTAATACTTAAATTTAACGCATTAACTCTTTCTAGATCGTAATTATATTCAGAAAGCCAATTTCATTCATTATTAATTTTTTTAAAAGGTTTAAGTTCCCTATAAGAAATTTATGGTAAGCAAGAATTTCTCCAATACAAAAAAACTTGGCAAAATTATCTAAGATTTCAGTGTACTTTTAATTTAAAAATTTAATTTTGTAATTCTAAATTGCAAAAAAATCTTGGTTTGTGTTCAGTGAATTTTTTAAATTTGAATTAGTAAACAAAGGCACTTGTCAAGTAAGATAGAATTAATATTCATAGATTCTATGTTCATTATTGCAACTGCAATAGAGATAGAAAAGGGTAAAAAGCTCAAAAGAAGCTCATTAAGCTCAGAAGTAGATGCGTGAGAAGAGTGAAGAGTTGAATTAGTGAAAAAGGGATAAAAAAATACAAAAGAAGTAAGTTATTAACAGAAGGAAGTTAGATGAAATGTATGACATTAAATTGTTATAGGAATCCAGAAGAAAGAGAGGAAAGGGAAGGAATTAGGTGTAGGAAAAGTTCAAGGTCTTAAAGGAGACTGTAAGTGCCTGTAGCCATAGTTTTATTTGAATTTGTTTTACATTAGAAAATGTTATATTTATTCCATCAGGAAACCCCCCCTCTCATTATAACCAAGCTAATTTATAATAAAAACTGCACCTGAAAATCATACCCCAATTGCCCTCAAACTCCCTGGAATTCTCGAATAAATTAAAAACCCAAAAGCTATCGAAAAGTAACAAAAAAAAATCAAAGACTCTGCCACTGAAAATTAAAAATTAAAAATCCCACTTTTCCACGCACAGTTGGTATCCAAAAGCTTCAAAATAGACGAAAGAGTTAACAATTAAATTTTCTTTATTTCCAAAATTGAAGATCATAAGTTATTCACGATGGTGAAATGAGTGCATCAAGAATCAGCATTATACTCTCCCTAAATTACATATATGGAATTACGTATATGGAAAATTAATGAATTTAAATAATACACAATAAAGCCAGTGATAAGCCTAGATCAGCTTATAGAGGTGTGATTCCTTTGTTGCAAAATCGGATTGTGGCAAACTCGAACGATATTTATACATTAAATTGTATGAGAAATGCATAAAAATGTCTGAAAATCTTTAAAGTTGATTATCTCGGAAACTATGAGAGATAGAGACCTCAAACTTTACATCCATTTAGAGCCACTTTCAGGCTTGATATGTGCAAAATTTCACTGGAAAATTAAGAAAATTGGACGGGAAATGCATAAAAATGTCTGAAAATCTTTAAAGTTGATTATCTCGGAAACTATGAGAGATAGAGACCTCAAACTTTACATCCATTTAGAGCCACTTTCAGGCTTGATATGTGCAAAATTTCACTGGAAAATTAAGAAAATTGGACGAGAAATGCATAAAAGTGTCTGAAAATCTTTAAAGACGATTATCTCGAAAACTATGAGAGATAGAGGCCTCAAACTTTACGTCCATGTAGAGCCGTTTTCAGGCTTGATATGTGCAAAATTTCGCTGCCCGTGAAAATACGCGAAAAATTTCGCGACCCGCGAAAATTCGCGAAAAATTTCGCTACCCGCGAAAATCCGCGAAAACATTCGCGACCCGCGAAAATCCGCTGGTATATATAAACATATATGCTATGTTTATATGTATGTATATATATATATATATATCTACATATAGAGGGAGTGAGAGAGAGGGAGAAATGGCGCAATACCATGTGTGCAAAAATTTCTTAAAATTGCAATCTTTAACTTGAAATATCTCGAGAAATCATGGAGCAATCTCCAAATTTTTTTTTTTAAATTGGTCTACTCAAGTAGCGCTACAACATGAACATAAAATGGTTCAAATTGCATAAGCCAGTTTCTAGAAAAACTATAAAAACCGGTTTTAAACCGGTTTTAAACCGGTTTAGAACCGGTTTTTCAAAAAATTAGTCTTATAGAAATTATCGTACGCGCAAGTAGATATATTTAAAAAAAATTTATGAAGATATCTCTTTCCAAACCGGAGATATTGCGTACTACGGACGGCCGGACTGTCGGCCGGACCCGAAAATGGCGGACTATCATTTTTGGCATCAGGGATGTTCAAAACATATACCCTGTGAATTTCAGCTCGATCGGAGCACTTTTAGAAAATCGGAGTATCACAATAGGTGTGATTATGAAAGAATCACACTTAAATCTTACGACTTTACTTCATCTTCCTCTTCATTCAGCTCATTCAGAAAAATTCTCGCCTTTGTGGAACTGGTTAACACTCTCCTAAAAAAATTATGAATGAATTTATGAGGTGTTTCTTTCTCCTGAAATTACCTTGGAGGGTAATAATTTTTACGTAATTTATAAAAAAAAAAGAATCAATCTATAAAGTTTTGGCAAAGGTTTTTTTTGCAATACCTAAAAAAAATTATTTAATTATCCTCAGCAATAGTAAGTAAACCTGTAATGTGTAAATACTAAGCAAACCTCAAAAGAACTTAAACGATCTTTTAATGAGGAAATTTTGATCCCACAGAAAGATCATTTTTCCATAAACCACAATTATGTAAACTATTGCGATAAACCTTAATCTTTCCATATAAAAATGCAAAATATGGGAATTCATCTACTGACTTTGTTTGATAAATCAAAAGAAATTATTAAGACTGCACAGCTTGTGAATCTGCCAAAGAGTGATGCTGCAAAATGAGTAGTAAAGTGTTTCTAGCTCAAAAACAAATGGGAAATTTAAATAAAACGACATGTGAACGCTATATGTGGAGCTCAGAATGAAAAATGAACATATCCTATAGTTAAAGCATAGGATATGTTCATTTTTCATTCTGATCTCCACATATAATAGTTGTTGACAGAGATATTTCTTTTTTTATGTATTTGGATTAAAAAGTAGATACCTTGTGGGCATCAGTTCGCGCTTTTCTTCAACACTGTATATTGTATCACATTTGCCGGTATTTAGCATATAAAAAATAGTCAATTTGCTTTCAATTTCTTCCACCTTTTCGACGAGATTTTTCTTCGTGAATTAATTAAGTTGATATTTCATCTTTCTCCCGCTTTTTCAATACTTCCGCATGATCATCGATGCACAATAGCACAATGCAGCGCGCTCTTCTGATGCTGGCATCTCTATTCTGTCGGCATTTAGGGGTTTAGGAGCATTACTCTAAGCTAGAGTATTGGCACTATAGCTTAGATTTAGATCATGGAGATCGTTGAGCTTTGAAAAGAAATCATAAGAATCATAGTGGGTTATTATACACATATTGTTTATCGTTGCTAATGTTTCTCGTGAATAGATTAAACCTTCTTAAAGTTTTATTCCTTGCTTAAAGGATGGACATTGGATTGATAAGGTATCTGTGGAGGACCGGTTCGGGAAGCCGGCTTGTAATGGCGTGTCTTGTGCGAGTGTTCTGTATTTAAAGTGAAATCTGAGTGTATCGTGCTGTTTTTTGCCTTGTTTTTAGTGCAAAAGGACTGCAGTGGATACAGTGTACACACCTGTGTTGTGGAACCTCAAGAAATGCTAATTTTTAGAATAAAAGAGGATTTTATCCAGGGGAATTGATGTGATAGCGGTATTTGTGAGACTTCTCACAATAGGACACTGCAAATCACTAATTGCCTAATTCTTGGCGATTTGGGGATTAGTGGAAGACAAAATCTTTTCTTCCTTTGAGCTCGCGATTTCTTTTAAGTGCAATCGTATGTCTTATATAAGACAAAGGAGACCGACGTCGAAAGCCGAGCACTGGACTGCGAGGAAAGCATAAACACTTCATGCGGAGAAAAGGAGGTTTGGCAGTGGGACTCTTTGGTAGGCAAGGCGTAATGTCTTCAGGTCGTAAGGGTCTCCAATTCTCCTTACCGCTGAAGTATGCTTTCGATGCTTTCGCTCACAAGGATCCTCACGGGAGATCTGCGATATAAAGCAAATGAATTAGGAAAGTTTTAAGGAAAAGAAGTGGAAATGGTGTTATTGCTGGGAGGATTAGTTGTCAAAGGGAAAACCTTTAACTGCATTTTTTGCCAGCTATTCAGTACCATTCCACAAATCGCAGCGCACCAAAAAAGTTTTAAATTTTTCCGTATGTGTTCAAATATTTTCAGTTGTTATGGAAACAAGATGTTTCTTGACTCCTAGCTGGATATTTGGGCTATAAATAAAGTCTTATAGAGATGCTTAGAATGTCATAAGTGTGGAATATCGGAGTAGATGGTGTCTTATTTTTAGGCACTTATCTCCGATATACATTTTTATATCTAATGGTTTTCTTACGAATGTAAATTAAGTATTATGAAAATGATTGAACAGATTTTTGTATTTTACTAAATTAAGTATGTGAAATAATACATAAACACACGCATTATGTGTGTATTAAAATATTATAAGATGAAACAAAAGAATAAAAACGGTTAAATTTACAAAAAACTTTACTAATATGAAATGAATTAATATTATACGAATCAATAATAAATAAATAGTTTTTAGCGCTTTAGCTTTATTTAATAAAAAAGAAAATAATAAAATTAGATATTGACTAGTTCTATATTTCAAGTCAGATATTTCTCGTACAAAGGATTTCTTAGAAATTTACTGACAATGATGATATTGGAATTTGGAAGCAGTTGAACATATAGTATTATGAAACTGTTTTCATTCCATGCAATTGATATTAAATTAGTAAAAATAATGTTAAAAATGGAAAAGATTGTGTAGAGTCTCATCATTTTAAAAAGACATAAGATTCTCTGCAATTCAATTATGGAATTATGGAATTATTTATGGAATTTTTAACAGAATTGGAGTTGAGATTGTCAGGTAGACTAAGGGGTTCAAAAGAGCCTAGATGTGTGATCACCTGCGAACTCCAGTACACTCCGTTTTTTTTATATAATCTAATCTAATAAGGTATCTGTTGTGTAATCGTGTACTTCAACTTTCATTTGAGAAATTTTGATAAAACGTAAGCTTACTGCTCGTAAACTTGTCCAAAAAGTAAAGCTTTCACAAAAAGTTAGTAATATCAACCTTCTAATTGTATTAAAAAAAAATTGCATTCCAGTGAAAAACACTTTTAAGAATGATCGACCCCATTTTCATGAGCTTGAATGTTTAGAAAAGTTTGCTCTCATGTGTTCTTTTTTTTACGTTGTTTAATTCAAAATCCTTTTCAAATTGAAATCTTAAAATACTTATGTAAATCATCTTAAAACTTCATTAGAATAATCTATCAGATATAGAAGGGGATGAAGTATTTATCAAGCACAGTAAGAGACAGTTTCATCTTGTGTAATTTTTCCTATTCCTTTGAGAGGAATGTTACTGAAGCAACCTGTGTCTCATGTCCAATAAAATCATTAACTTCCTTCTACTTGTAGATTCGGTTCTACAAATAATCTAATCAAATTGATTGAAAACGAAACTCTCTGTAATTTCTTTTTATACCATAATTTCCTAACTGCTACTATTTATCGAAGTAACATTAATTGCAGTCGGTTTCTATAGTTATTTCCTAAGAATAATTAATTATCTAACATCATGGGTAAATTTTTCAATGGTCCTTAAAATTTTATTTTAAAATCTTAAAGTACGCGCTAGGCTCATGGAACAGTTTCTTGTGTCTAATATAATTGAACTACTCTTTTTAGAAATAACTCAAAATGCTTATTAACAAAGCTAAATAAATCGTTTTGTCTCGACAAAAATTAATTTAAAACAGATATTTTGAAAGAAATTTAAAAAACCAGTGATAAGCCCAGATAAGCTTATGGTAGCTGAGATTCTTTACAGGCGACCTCGAAATGCGTGCAACTCGGAGTGCTTGCAAATAGGAATGTGTGAAAATTCTATTGCGAATTGAATTTTTAGGGGTAAAGAATCACGTCGAGCAAACATTTTCTATTTTAAATAGTCTATCATTGAAATCGGTTAATAAACATTAGACACGGAGTCCAGTCCCTATGAAGATACATAGTAAGGGTCCGGATACAGTGGGTTGGTGTAAAAACGGATGGGACCTATCGTTAGAAAGATATTGATCTCAGATACAATATATACTAAAATTTCATCGAAATCGCATTTTAATTTAAATTAATTTTTAACCCCTTCTAGCTAGAGTCAGGGGGGTCGGGATATCCTAAGTTTAGTACTCATCGAAAGCTCTTAGGCCCAGCTATAACATATTAAAATTTGAGATCGTTCGTTCGATGCCACTGGGGATGAGTTATTGAGAAAGCAAAATTTGGGGATGTTTCAAAATGGCGGAGGAGGGGGGGGGGTGAATCTCTAGCCACCCATCGACATTTAACCTTTGCCGAAAACCGCTTGTCGATATCTCTTTCCGTTCTCTCGCTAGAAGTTGTTATACGACGGACGGGACGGGACGGGACAGACGGGTCGTCCACGAAATTCGATTTTTGGCGCATATGATATTCGTGATCTATGAGTGTTGTGGAGTTTGCATTCAACTATTTAATAAAATGCTTTATTAAAGTTCACTAGTTACACTTCTGTCTCTCTATATGCACACTCTCTATTGTAAAGAATTTCAGCTAAAAAAAAACAGATAAGCTTATGGTAGCTGAGATTCTTTACAAGCAAATTTGAAATGCATGCACTGGTGTGCTTTACGTTTTCCGAATTGAATGCACCCCGAGTTGCATGCATTTTGAGGTCGTCTGTAAAGAATCTCAGCTACCAAAAACTTATCTCGGCTTATTACGGATTTTCTGGCCAATGTTTCGACTAGCCTAGTTCTCTAGTTTTCGAGATATTCGACATCGAATTTTCGATTAATTGAACCTTCGATTAAGTCGGATGTAGCTCTGTGTTCAGTAAAGTTGTAGAATTTAAAGAGAGCTATCAAAATCAGCAAAGTTATTTTTTTCAAATTCTGACAACTAGAACTCGAGACATAGCCATTTTAAAATGAAATGTTTGACCCTTTATAGCTTGGTCAGAGGGAATCGGGGGGAGGCTAATTTTATTTAAATAGAAAATTCGTAATTGCAGGTCACATACTGAAATTTGAGATCAATCGTTTCCTCAGTTTAATATATAGTAAGTAAATTTAGTAGTTTCAATAATTATTCGCAGAAGTGTCGGCATTTCCACTTTTTTCCTAAAGAAAGTGAAAGTGCCCTCTGTGTTTTCTGCTACTACAAGATCTTCATTCGCGAAAAATCACCTAGATGGAGAGCTTTTGCATTTTGGCGCGAAAGTGCTTTACATTGATCATGTCCATCATTCCACCCAGAGAGACTTTTATTATAGCATTTCCGGTCTCTCGAGCTGATGGATTGATGAGAGCCTCGAGAGGTTTATATTACTGCTGAGTCAAATGGTTGAATTGCCAAGTCATGCTCATCAAATAAATCTCGAGCTCCCGGTCTTTCTTCATCAAGCACTTTCTTTTATGTCTCAATCGTTTCAATCCTTGATGTCTCCTCGAGGGCCACTTCACCATCTTCTTTGCCCCCTGTTGACCATATGCAAGGCATTCCCATTCCGGTCAATTGCCAGTGCAATGTGCACGATGTAGAAACATTTACAGGTCCATTGAGTCGCCAAGTGAGCTGATTCAAATAATCTTGGATGCAGAAATGAACAACAAAATTTCATTACCGGTTCGCTGAGTGAATTTCCTTTGCACCCCTTGGCATACCTCAACTCACCATGAAGAGAGAAATGGCAATGCAGGTTTTTTTCTTGCCCAGCATTTCTTCCTGATCTGCGTGCTCGCGCTTTTTCCACCCAACGTGACTTTGATCTTTACACCAATCTCATTTATATAACTAACTGCAACTCTGCAGACTTTCGCTTTCAAGTTCTTGGCCGTTTCGTATTCCATCTCGCTCTTAATTATCTGCCCATGCACAGTCATCCGTTACGATCTTCACCTGCAATTTGGTGAGATAAAAAAACAGCCACATCCACTCCCCAATCAAGGCTCAAATTTCCATCTTAAATAGCGCATGGAAAGTGTCCGAAATGCATTCGCCACCCTCGAAAAAAAAACAAAGGCCCGCACCTTCCCCTTTCCTCCTCCTTTTCAATGATTTATGGCATTTTTATTTTTTCGCAATGGAAAAGGTGCTTTAATTTGTTAATGAATTAGTGTGATTATATCAGGCCTATCAAATCTTCTGCTGAATTTGTTAAAATGCCTATAACATGGCGCACAAACAAGTGCCTGCGGAAGAAATTTATTTCAGAATTACGCGATAAAGAGGTATTTTAGAGAAATTCTTATTGAGGTTTATTTGTTTTTTTTTTATATTTGATATTAAGTGAGATTCTTAACAATCTCACCTACTATAATCCTAACAAAATTTCATGTCGTCCGATCGACCAGGTCGGAAAATTTGGCCAAAATGTGTTTCGCCACTTCCTGATCACGAATATATATGTGGCTAAGTTACGTTCCCGGCCGGCCGGCCGGCCGGCCGCTCTTTGGAGCTTAATAGCTCCTAAACTAAAAAAGATATCGACTTGCGGTTTTCGGCAAAGGTTATATATCGGGTGGAAATTGCAACTTGGTGCATTGACCCCCCACCCCCCACCCCTCCTTCCGCCATTTTGAATACCCCCCTTTTTTCGCTTTCTCAATAGCTCCGCACCTATGGCATCGAGCGAACTCAAATTTTAGTATGTTATAGCTGGGCCTTAGAGCTTTCCATCAATACCAAACTTAAGGTCCCCCGACCCCCCTGACCCGAGCTATAAGGGTCCAAAAAAAATGTTTAAAATGGCCATAACTCCGGTTCTAATTGTTAGAATTTAAAAAGTGAGGGCTTTTTGGAAAGCTCTCGTGAAATGCCACTTCCCCTTCTTACATCGCAAGTTCCTAAAACCACCGCTAGGGGCGCTATTTTTAAAAAGAAAATTTTTAAATCTTATAAGTTAAATAACTCAAAAAATCCATTGTGCATCGGACTGAAAATTTAGTATGTTGTAGCCGTTGATTATACCTATCAAACAAAAAAATACTTAAGTCGATCCATAACCCCTGACCCGAGCTATAAGGGGTCAAAGTTCGAACATTGACCGGCCTCTATCTCCGGTTCTAATTAACATAGCGACCTAAATTTTGGCGTTTTGGTTTCGTCTCGATGAGCACTTTCAGATGGAAGTTCAAAAATTCACCACAGGTGGCGCTGTGATAGCGTCAAAATTCATCGAAATTCAAAGTCATTTTTCTCAAAAACGGCATTGTGCAAGTTAATGAAATTTTAGTATGTTGTAGTCCAGTCTAGGACGTTTCCAAAATGGTGCATATGTGCGCTGTGGTTTCAATAGAACCGGAGATATGAGGGGTCAAAGTTCACAAAATTCAAAAAATCATATCTCCGGTTCTATGTGCCCGATTTTGATGAGTGAGGGTTTAAACGAAAGATCTCACCAAATGCTACAATTTTCTAGACTATTTGAACTTCGTGGGACCAACACCAGGGGCGCCACAGTCGAAAAATCAATTTCAATATCACATAACCTCAATTATCTCGACTGTCGCTGAACCGATTTTGATGATTACTTCAACATAATTGTAGAGGACATTTGTCTCTACATTCAGTTTATACATCATTTTCCGCTCAGACTCGAAATCGAATTTGCATGCACTCCGAGTTAGCTCACGTTAAGAATCTCACCTACATAAGCCGGTTAGGATTATCTGTCCCTTTAAACTATGTTTTTTGCCAAAAAATTATCATGCACTGTGAGAGGTCTTGAAAATGTATGAACATGGATGAGGAAGGTTCCTCAGCCAGTTAACAAGCCGTTTGAAATGTTTAACTGGCCTTACACGCGACTCATCATTTTTTGAATATTTAACTGATTTTCGAGCATGTAATTGTTAGAGGAATCAATATAAATTTCCTATAATAAATTATCATATTTACACATTTCATTAGGCACTTGAAAAGAATTTAACGTGTGTTGAAATCATGCGTATGTGGAATGAATTTTAAGGCCATTCCCATTTCCAATGAACACAAATTTTAAACAAATACTAAATATTTTACAATGAAAACTTTGATAAATAAATATATAGTTATTAAAAATGAAATATAAGTTTATAGAAAGTATTTGTCAGATATGTAATACAAGATATAGTTTTGAAAATTTCAGACTAAGTATGTATAAATATTTTTAAGTATTTAGTGGAACGGTCGTTCTATATGACTCATGTTTCCGAATTTGAATTCTAAAACTTTTAAGCATTGAATCTTCTTCAAACCACTACACATTTTCTTGAATTAAAGGTATTTGAGTTGTGTCCATATGTGAGGGAGCACTGTACTTTGTTTTCTAGATTTATTCCTTAAGGGGTGTTTTACCATTTTGTTGTGATATAATTAAATCAAAATATTTAATTAAATTCCAACGTTTCTTTGTAGATTGTTTTACTGCTCGAACTCCACGGAGAGAGCAGTATAATCCCTCTATTCTTTCACCCCCCCCCCCCTCCCCCCAAATATCCACCATCGTCCACACCCCGGAGATCATTTTTGTCAACAAATCTTCACGTTTCAAACAATTTCTGAAAAATGTCGTCTCGCTGTTTGTCCGTCTGTCCGTATGTCCGTCCGACTGTCACCAGCTCTATAGAGGCCAAACGGTTAGAGATAGCGATTTAGGGCCTTTTTAGACATAAACCAGGCGGACATTTCGTCCTTAGACGAAAATACCGTTGAATCATTCCTAACGGTTTTCAATGTCATTGGTTTATCATGCGAATGGGGTCATGTTTGGGCTTGTTGGAAAGACCTTGGAATTGCCTATAAAATTGTGTCGGTTCCAAATGGTTCTGAACCGGTAATGAAATTGGTTCATAAAACAATTTTGGAGGATCTTTTGAATGATTAAAAAATCGGTACATATCGGTTGAGAACCGGTAAATGGTAAATGATGCGAAAATACTTTTGAGGTATAGCATTCTAAGTCACGGGTTCCAGCATTTCGCAAACCCTGGGACGCTTTGGCACCCCTTTTTAATTAAAAGTTACTAATAATAATATAATATATAGACATTAGAATATGGTAAAAGTGAAAAATGATTACAAGAAACATCGTCGGTTTGCTTCTATATACTTCAGAATATGTACTTCAGAAAAACGTATGATCTAAAAATATGTAAAGAAGACCGGGGCAGAATTAATCAGTTGTAGAATTAGACAGTGAGGTATTATAGCTTTCGTTATAAAGAATATTGAGCATACTACCCTTTATTCAGAATATATGATTTTCTCCCTATTGAAATCATTCAGTCTACTTCAGAGGTTTTTTTTTTATAAATTATAGGTAACGAAAAAAAATCATTTGGTGATTAATTTTGTCGCTGTCTCCTACAATAATAATTTTGTGTAGTATTAAACTGTGTAATTTAGAACGAATTACACAGTGCACGCGACGTTTCTACTTCGTACTCATTGAATTATCTTTTAACGAATTTTCGAGTACGAATATTGAATAAGTCCTATAAATAAATTCTGTCAAATTAGCACAGAAATTATTCTTGTAATTATATCAATAGGTTTTTTTTTAGAGATTATAAATTGGAAAAGTAAGATTATTAATTATTTAACTTTAACAAATCGTCGCAAATATTTACAATACCATTAAAAAAAATCAAGATGAGTAATGGGTAATCATCGATCACAAATTGGTTTGAGATAACTAATGAGATTTATTGATCTTTTTGAAATGAAACTTACGATCGATGAATACGAGAGAAATTGGTCAGTATCTCTAACAAATTAGTGTTGAGTCTCATTTGATAGCATGTTGAATTAATTAGGTAATCTGAGAGAGTGCTGGAAAAAGAGGATTATAGTGAGTTTTTTTTCCTTTGATCACGACATTTGCGACACTTCCTCAGTTTAGATTCTCTTTAGCTCTAATTTCGTTGCGGATTATGAGATCTCTCGGTAGGATTTGCATTGCGATAGTGTCATGTGCAACATGATGTATGGCGATTGATATCTGTGGCATTAGTCTGCTCTCTCCCCTTTATTTTTTCTTTCCGTGGTAGTCTCATTGCGTAAAAGCTGATGGACAAAAAGCTGTGCCCTCGGGTAATTTTTTGGTGAAATGGACATGGTGTGTGGGCATTGATAAGGCGCATTAAATGAACTGGTTGGCAGTACTTTTTCCTGGGGCACATTTCGAAAATTTTTCAGCAAAAATATCAGTTTGCTTTTTTGCCCCAAACTCATGAATATTTCTCCCGTGAGGCTGCCGTAATGTTTCGGTTTGAGACCATCGCGGAGTGGTGAATGACCCTCCAGCCATGGCGCAGAAATTTCAACTGGTCAGGTCACTTTCTTTCTCTACGAGCCACTCAAAACACTCAAATTCCTGTCCCGACTACCTTTTACGGCGCGACTGACAAAAAGGCATTACATGAAATTGCATATCGAGACCTGCCAATTTTGATCCATGAGGAACAATTTCAACCAAAATTCTTGCCACTTTATTACCATTTTTATGCTGGGTGTCTTTCATACCTGATCGAACTCACGCAATTATTTCGTAACACTTTTTACAGGTAAATCAACTCTCAAAACAAAGCGAAAGAGATACCTTAATAAAGGAGGATTTATCTCTGTAGATGTGTGAATTTTCGAAAAATTAATAAATTGATTCAAAATTTCACAGTTTTTTTTAGTGGAAGCATAAACAGCTTTTGATGCATTTTATTATTATTTATTATTATTATTATTATTATTATTCATATCACAAAAATAGGGTCATCCCTCTTACAAATGTGATAATTAAGGTAGAAAAAAAAATTAAAAGAAAAGAAACAATAATTAAAGTGAAAAAGAAACAAAATCAAGCACTTTCTAGGATCCAGCCTGCTGATAGAACTCACGGATTGCAGCCGCTGAAATACGGTCACCACCCGGAATTGCATTAAATAAAGTGACGCGGCGTCACTTTATTTAATGCAATTCCGGGCGTCACTGACGCCCTTTACAAAGAGCGATCGATAGAGACAGTCACCTCGAACCTTAGGCACTATAAGTCCTCGAACCCTGGCCGAACCCCCCCTAACCAGAAGACTCGACAGGTACTCGGGACATCCAGAGATCAACAGATGAAACAGGAATAAAACAGCTCTCATATTCATTAGGGATACAAGATCACAACCAATGAAGACGTTTCTATAAGGGGTTATGTGGTCTCGACGACTTAAGCCACAGATATACCTGACACAATCATTGAAAGAAACTGTAAGACGACGAATTGTGTCACTATCCGCCGCAAAAAAAGCTCAGCTCCGTAATTGAAAAAAGGAAGAAGAAGCGCTCGCGCGAGGATCAAGCGGGTATCATAGGGCGTGATGTCCCGGAAGCGTCTAAGTGTATAGAGGGAATAGTTGACCTTACGGCAAATGGATGTGGCATGATCAGACCATGAGAGAGTGGAGTTGAAGATTATACCAAGGTTTTTTACTTGATCGACAAAAGGGATAATTTCACCGTGCAGGTACAGTGGATGGAAATCAATCGAGACTGTTTTTTTAGAGATTACGATAGCTTGAGATTTCTTAGGATTCAAAACTAGTCCATTTAATGATGCCCAGTGCTCAATATTGGAAAGATTTGCATTCATAAGATCAAAAGCTTGAAGATGACTGGAGGGATCTCCCTCCACATAAATTTGCATAAAGATGAAATAAGCAATTTAGCAGGACAGAAGGTAGATCATTAATAAAGAGAGAGAATAGAAGAGGACCAAGAATTGAACCTTGACCAATGCCCATACTTAATGGAGAAGGTGGCGAAATATCCTCACCAAATTTGACAAACTGTGATCTTCCTGTAAAATAAGATCGAATGAGGGCAACAGCTGAAGATGAAAATTTAAAGAGAGTACATAACTTATAGCACAGGTAGTCGTGAGGAAGACTATCGAAGGCTTTTGTGAAATCTAGAAGAACTAGTATCACAAAACGACCTTGATCGAGGGCCTTGGAAATGTCGTAATTTACCCTGAGAAGGGCGGACGTAGTGCTATGACCCTTTCTGAAACCAGACTGGAAGTCACAAAGCAAATTATGGTCATCTAAATGTTGAGAAATTTGTTCATGAAGTAAAAATTCAATTCATTTTCAATATTCATTTTAATGGCAAGAGTAATTAATAATAATGTTCATAATGGAACTATAGTGTTAAATATTATAGAAAGGCATTAACTTCTATTTATAGAAATTTGGTTAAGAAGCAAACCCTTTGGAAATAATTCTTGAAAGTAATTTTATAAGTTAAACTGATCAATTTTATTCTTTGTTGTAATACATATGAGCATTCGAAGATAAATATCCCTTGATGTTTACGTTTTGTGGGAACTTTTAACGCAAACGAATTTTCTTCGCATTTTTCCAAATGCCTGTGGCAAATTTTCGCGCCACTTTCTTTGCCAGTTGCCCATCAAAATGATCTCATAGGTGTGCAGAAAATTTTATGAGACAATTGTAAATAATAGCAAAATGATTAAAGAAGCTGGTAATATAATCATGGGAAAATCGCCATGTAGACTAAACCAGAGTTGTTCGAAGAAAAAATTGAAGATAGCATCAACTGAATAATTTTGAATAAATAAAATTATCTCTCTTGCCAAAATTGAGCCAAGATTGAGGATTTTTTGCCTATGTGATAATTAAGTATAATTTTATTTGATATTGGTTGCCTCTCAGAGGCTTTCATCGATTGACGCCATCGAGATTCCAACTAATGGGCTCTTTCGAATTAAATCCAATTTGTGATCCAATGAAAGGTAGCAGCTTTTGGCAAAAAGAGCCAAAACGTCAATTCATCAAAGCTGCATTGATAAATTGATAAAAAGATTGATAAATAACCTCTTGAATTTTAATAGCTTTATTACCAAACATAAATGTTCTGTCCTCACCTTGAAAAAGGGATAAAAATTAGTTATGAATATCCTAACTTGTTGCCAAATTTCTTTAATAAAAAGGCGGTGAAGAACTTTTAAGAAACACTACTACAGTGAGCGAAATTCAAATAGGGACGGACCTATATGTGGGTGGTGTGGGTGGTCTGTAAGTCGGATCAACCTAATATTTTTTTTGTATAATATAGGCCTATCCAATAATACTTTTTATGGTAGTGACCCACGTGCACTCACGAATGCAAGTGCCCGTGGGTCACTACCATAAAAAGTATTATTGGATAGGCCTATATTATACAAAAAATATTAGGTTGATCCGACTTACACACCACCCACATATAGGTCCGGTTCTATTTGAATTTTGCTCACTGTATATTAACAATAACTCACTATATTTCACAGAGATTAATAATTATCACTTGAGATAATTTGATATTGACTGATTGACGATTTGAATAAGAGTGAGTGTGATCGAGGGGGAACAAATATAAATTATTGGGATACTTGGGTGATAAAAAAGCTCACCCGAGTTGTGGAGGGGAACAATCGGTCTCCCTCTAACAATATATTATATCAAGAGATAGATTTTTGCATTTATAAGAACATTTATAAGAACATTTATAAGAACATTTACTAAGAAATGTTTGTCTTTCATTTATGGCAATAAAAAATTCACTAAAGAATAATTCATTGTTCATTATAAATCATATTGATATTTTTTAAATAACGAATACTAAAAATCTCAAGTTAATGAATAGGACAGGTGTTGAAAATAGCGAAATAAAATCAGTAAATGAGATATTAAAATTTGTCATGGAATAGTAAATATTTTAAAATATCTTTCAATTTTATGTCCATAAATTATTTAAACAATTTAACTAGCGATTTGTACAACTAATAAAGTTATTTTTTCAACAATATAGCTTAAACCATGTTCCAAGTTAAAACTTTATTTGAGCTAATAATAATAATAATAATAATAATAATAATAATAATAATAATAATAATAATAATAATAATAATAATAATAATAATAATAATAATAATAATAATAATAATAATAATAATAATAATAATAATAATAATAATAATAATAATAATAATAATAATAATAATAATAATAATAATAATAATAATAATAATAATAATAATAATAATAATAATAATAATAATAATAATAATAATAATAATAATAATAATAATAATAATAATAATAATAATAATAATAATAATAATAATAATAATAATAATAATAATAATAATTTCATTCCCCCCCGCCGCAAAAAATTCCCCCTTCCACACCCGGAGGACCATTTCCTTCGATATGTAATCGCGTTTCAGACGATATTTGAGAAATAATGTCACGCTTTTTGTCCGTCTGTCCATCTGTCTGTTCGTCCGTCCATCTGTGCATCACGTTTACAGCTCAAACAGTTATTGGGATTGGTCAGAGCCTCAAGTGGATCAAGTGAGGGACAGGGACAGAATCACATTGACAATAAAATGCTCACCGTATTTCGTAAATTTACGTATTTTCATTGCAATTCTTACATAAATTCTCGATTGCCGTATTACCTTATCTCATACTCGGTGGCACAAGGTGAAAATATATAAGAAAAGTGAAGAAATAAAACGAAAATGCCATAAACGGTAAGCAAAAAAAGTGTACGATTAATTTCACCGTATATCGAATTTTCGTTTTATTTCTTCAATTTTTTTTATATTTTCACCTAGTGCCACCGAATGCCTGCCTGTGAGATAACGTAATACGGTAAAGGAAAATTTGCGTAAGAATTGCAATAAAAATGCGTAAATTAACGAATTACAGTGAGGCTATGGCGAGCATTTTATTGTCAATGTGATTTTGCACTAACGAAGATGGAATAGGAATGGGGAATCATAAGGGGCTCAATTGTGGCCTGGATGCATCGGTAATCCGAAATGGACAACTGACCTCCACTAAAATCTTATCTTATCTTGGGATTCCTCGAAAACGCGTGGTACGATTTTTTCTTTTTTGGATATGTTCAGAGGTTTCCCATAGGCGGACATTTTGTCCTTATACGAAAATATCGTTGAATTATTCACGATTTTTCAAGGTCAAAGGTTAAAAAGAATTTAGAGAGTGTATTACTCAACAAAATGGTATCACTTTTATGGCCTCTATACACTAGAGAAATTTATGTCCCTATTGAAGAGTTTTTCTTACATAAGCGTGGTGATGTGCTTCAATATGGACATAAATTTCTCTTGTGTGTAAGCGCCATTAACTCGGTGGAAAGATATTAGAATTCTTGGCAAACCTGAACTAATTTCAATCGATTATGAACCGGTTATGAATCGGGTAATGAACCGGTTTATATGCGATAACTAATTTTTATCCGAGATTAAGTTATATTACTCCCAACTTATTTTGGGCAATTTTATGAGTGATTTATAAATCGATTCAAATCGATCATGAACCGATAAGTAATTTTTTGTCCGAAAATCAATTTTAGTACTCTTATAACTATTTTGGCGGATCATTTATGAGTCAGTTCAAATCGGTTGCAAACCGGCAAACGGTAAATGATGCGAGAGTACTTTTGATTAATTCTCAGTTCAGAATAATAGCGAATTTAAAATTGAATCACGCTGGAACTTTTCCAATTTGGAATTTATATAGTATTAAATTTCAAATTGAATCTGTAATAATTCAGAAAAGGATCTATAAATATCCTGCTCAGCTCACCTTTGCCTCTCAAGTTTTTTTTGCTTAACAAAATTTAAGGTTTTTAAGTAATTCATATACACATCAGATAACAATAAAAATTTACTCCATCTTTATTCAGGTCGAATCTATGATCTTACCAACTCTTCAAAGGCTGCAAAGTGTCCATGGTCATGATCAAACCATTTGGTTAGCCAAGAGACATGTGAGAGTGCTGGCGATCATGTAATGATGTGCACAATTACGCATAATGACAGTGATCAGTGCTACGAGCACGAGCAATGTGTAAACATATTTTAATGTCTCCTGTTTTCATCTGAAAGACAATTCCCAGCTCCAGAGACTTCTTTCTCATTACCAAGCGCATCATTTGGAAGCTTTTCGCGATCAGTCGACGAGTAGTGATCTCTGCAATTCGTTGAAGTTTGCAATCTTGCTGAAAGAAGTCAACTTTCACACGATTACACATCAACTTTTCTAATCTTCTAACACAACTCAAAAGAAAGGGAAGTGCGAATTGAGCGAGTGTCCAGGAAAAATCAATCGCCTTGCACCCAAATTGCGTGATTGGTTTATTTAGCTATATTTTTTTGTATTTCGGTGCGTGGCCAAATACAAGTTTTACTGCCAAATATTGCTTATACTAAATTCATTTCGTAATAAAGAGTGAAAAGCTTTCATCAATGGAACGGAAACTCCTGCCTTTTTTCGACGCAATAATTCTCCTCTATAGCGGCACAATAAGGCAACAGACTCTTATTTTTTCTGGTTAGGAAGGAAGTGCAATTGAAATTAAAATAATTATACTCAGCTATGCGAACTAGTTTTGAATACCAACAAAAACACTTGGCGATTTTTCTGTTAGATAACACCCGTGTTTAAATTTTTTCTAATAGCAATTACCACACTTTTTTCCTTCAGACATTTATGCTGTCTTTTGTTGACTTCAAGTAGTGAAAATAAAAACTTACGCACAGTTTGTATATTTAAGTTTAAAATGATAATTTTCTGCAAAACTTTTTTTCCGTCTAAATATAATCAAAGATCCATCCACGATGACAAGTTAATTGAAGAATTTATTTATTTATTTTATTCTTGATCTCTACTTTTTGGATTTATTTTCTTCTTTTATATGCAAATCGATGGTATTATTTCTCTATGAACCGGAAAAAATCAATCAAACATACTAAATTCATAAATAAATATTGATTTAACATTGTATCCATACTTACATGCGGGATATTTCTTAGTTTTTTTTCTCTGCAAATATCAATATCGTAAAGCAGGTGGTTTTTGCAGTCTGAAACACGTACATTTATTGAAATGGAACAAGAAATTTTGTAGCAATTTTTTTCAAGAAGCAATGGAATTAATTAAAAGGAAACTGAATCACAAGAGGAATTGCTTTGAATATCAATGAGACTTTACATTTGCTTTAAGGAGCTTTTATTGTAGTATAACTCTTCTGTATATAAAACAAATTACTTTATGTGAGTTTTCTTCATTCACACAATTTTATTTGCTTGTCTATTTTAATTATCAAATAAATTTGCAAAATTAAAATTCGACTTTATAAGTTTATAATGCAAAAAGTGTAAAAACAACATACAAGTAATGGACATAAACAGTTAAGAATGTGAAAACATACTTATAACTCAATAAATTGTAACTATTGAATTTCGCTATTTAGCTAACTAAAACACTACGGAGTTCATTTGTTTAAGATCGACTGTCTTTTACTTATTTATATCAAATACATATTTTAATATGAATTGTGACAAGTTTGCAAAATTTAACAAAATTGGATTACGGTTAAAATGTTTTTTTTTTTTAAATTTCATTACGTGTAAGGTTGTAGAATCCACACCTCAAGTTTGTGTTATTTAATTAATTATATTTATATTTTTATTTATTTGTCTGTAATACTTTTTAACTATTCTCGTTCATATGCCAAACGGCTGAACCAACCTGGACTTTATCTCTTGTTGACATCTCCCATAAAAAAATGACCCAATATTAGGTGAGATTCTTAACAATTTCACCTACTATAATCCTAACAAAATTTCATGTCGTCCGATCGACCAGGTCGGAAAATTTGGCCAAAATGTGTTTCGCCACTTCCTGATTCCGAATATATATGTGGCTAAGTTACGTTCCCGGCCGGCCGGCCGGCCGGCCGCTCTTTGGAGCTTAATAGTTCCTAAACTAAAAAAGATATCGACTTGCGGTTTTCGGCAAAGGTTATATATCGGGTGAAAATTGCAACTTGGTGCATAGACCCCCAACCCCCCACCCCTCCTTCCGCCATTTTGAAGACCCCCCTTTTTTTGTTTTCTCAATAGCTCCGCCCCTATGGCATTCAGCGGGCTCAAATTTTAGTATGTTATAGCTGGGCCTTAAAGCTTTCCATCAATACCAAACTTAAGGTTCCCCGACCCCCCTGACCCGAGCTATAAGGGTCCAAAAAAAATTTCTTAAAATGGCCATAACTCCGGTTCTAATTGTCAGAATTTAAAAAGTGAGGGCTTTTTGGAAAGCTCTCGTGAAATGCCACTTCCCCTTCTTACATCGCAAGTTCATAAAACCACCGCTAGGGGCGCTTTTTTTAAAAAGAAAATTTTTAAATCTTAAAAGTTAAATAACTCAAAAATTCCATTGTGCATCGGGCTGAAAATTTAGTATGTTGTAGCCGTTGATTATACCTATCAAACAAAAAAAAACCTTAAGTCGATCTAAAACCCCTGACCCGAGCTATAAGGGGTCAAAGTTCGAACATTGACCGGCCTCTATCTCCGGTTCTAATTAACATAGGGACCTAAATTTTACCTTTTTGGTTTCGTCTCGATGAGCACTTTCAGATGGAAGTTCAAAAAGTCACCACAGGTGGCGCTGTGATAGCGTCAAAATTCATCGAAATTCAAAGTCACTTTTCTCAGAAACGGCATTGTGCAAGTTAATGAAATTTTAGTATGTTGTAGTCCAGTCTAGGACGTTTCCAAAATGGTGCGTATGTGCGCTGTGGTTTCAATAGAACCGGAGATATGAGGGGTCAAAGTTCACAAAATTCAAAAAATCATATCTCCGGTTCTATGTGACCGATTTTGATGAGTGAGGGCTTAAACGAAAGATCTCACCAAATGCTACAACTTTCTAGAATATTTGAACTTCGTGGGACCAACACCAGGGGCGCCACAGTCGAAAAACCAATTTCAATATCACATAACCTCAATTATCTCGACTGTCGCTGAACCGATTTTGATGATTACTTCAACATAATTGTAGAGCACATTTGTCTCTACATTTCGTCCATACATCATTTTCCACTCAGACTACGCTATCACTCCGATTTTGCCGTTTAAGTGTGAAAAAATTGATTTTTCCCATAATAACGTTTTGAAATCACTCAGATGCCAATTTGACTGCCTCTACTCCACCAAGACACTTAAAATAGGGTTTTAAATGGAAAGTCCCACAAAATACAACAATTCTTTGATATAGTTGAAGTTCAACAAATGACTACTTGGGACACTCTGGATGATAAAACGAGTTAAGAAACAAAAAAACCTCGCTTATCTTGGCTTCTGAGTAATCGATGAGATCATGTTCTATGGGAAAATTATAAAGAACATTCTGGTCTACATTTCACCCATATATCACTTTTCTGTCAGTTCATCCAAATCCTTGATATTTTGGTTTAAATACAAAATTTGTATAATTTCACGAATTTGATTCAAGATAACTGAATGGCGTCTCCCAACTTCAGCTCTAAATCGAATTTGCATGCACTCCGAGTTAGCTCACGTTAAGAATCTCACCTACATAAGCCGGTTAGGATTATCTGTCCCTTTGTTAATATGACATATACAACCTGTGAAGGAGTTTTTCCATCGTTTTACTCTGGTGGTTGGTAAAATCGACGATAAGACGGCGATGGACGCATGGTGATGTCTCAAGATAAAAAATAAATACAATACAATACTGAATTTAACTTTCTAAATTACAATGTCGGCCATAATTTTGTTGACAAATCAATCTTATAGAAACCAGATGGAAAAGATGATAGAAAAAAACCATTTAAATATTTTTCTTTTTGCAAATTAGTTGTTTGTAACTCATAGATGTTATTTATGTGTTTTAAAAATTTTAATTCATTTTCTTTTATATCAAAAATAATTTTTTTTTACCAAAGTTGAGCATTTTTCATCGGCCATAAGTTTCTTGACACCAATCCCGAAAGCTAAAATCTCGAAAGTTCAACATCCTGAAAGGAATGAAATTATATGGAGTATATGGATAATGTATAGAATAATTTCCCAAGACACAGAAAATTTCCCTATGCCTCCAGCAAGCGCGGGTACAATCGTGGAAGTAGCTATGGTACTTTTAAAAAATCGTGATTTTGGCTTTCGGGATTTCGACCCATTCAGGATTTAGGTTTTCGGGATTTTGGCGTCCGGAATTTTGGCTTTCGAGATTTTGACCGGGACCCATTATGAAATATTTCGAAATCAGGGCCTTTTTGTTTTTGACTGACAAATATGATTCTATTATGCCCAGCGCACAATAACTTTTGTTTAGTAAACATGTTTTCGATATTTCAATGAGAGTGAGTGAGATCTAGATCTAGTCATCTAGCTCATTCTCATGGGCAATTTTGAAAGCATGTTTACAAACAAAAGTTATTGTGCGTTGGGCATAACTCACTCACTTTCATTGAAAAGTCAAAAACATGTTTACAAAACAAAAGTTATTGTGCGTTGGACCATTACTCTTTCCAAATACTAATTTACTCCAAAACAGTCCCAAATTGATTTTACAGAAAAAATAGACTTCTAAAAATTTAAAATCAAAATGCATGTGCAATTAATATGTAATAATACTAACGTCAAAATAAAGCATTTGTGAAATTGGTATGCTTGTTTTGTTAGATTCATGATAAATATCTAAATCTGTTTGTTATGATCATCTTTAGTATCTAAAAATGCCATAAAAATTGCTATTTAGTTCAGGAAGGATTTCCGTGTTATTATTCGATTACATAAAAGATGAAGATGGCAAATCCATTAAGAAGTACTAATAAAATTATAATATGCTTTTTTATGTTTCTTTTGCAATGATAAATTGCTATTACGTGGACATTGTTACAACTGTGGTCGGACGGGACGGACGATACTTAGAATAATTGACGCGAGATGTCGTTTAGAACAGACGAAGACGGACGAACAACGAAGGACAGACAGACTTGAGTTGGACGCCAAAGAGAGTGGACGAAATAAAGAAAAAGCCAGTAATAAGCCTAGATCAGCTTATAGAGGTGTGATTCCTCCGTTGCAAATTCGGATTGTGGCAAACTCGAACGATTTTATACATAAAATTGTATGAGAAATGCATAAAAGTATCTGAACATTTATAAATTCTGGGTGAGATGGCAATAACTTGGTGGTAAGAGAATATGGGATAGATAGAGCATACATTTTGTGAACAATTCAATCTTATTGACGACGGAGACTCTTATGCCCAGTTCTTAAACTCCTTAGTCTGCAACTACTTCAGTTGCATTTAACAAGATTTTTTAAAGTAATTATAGAAAATGTATTGTAAATAATTATATGCAGTTTGGCAGTTTCAGTGCGATTATGACATTTTGTTAAGTTTAAGGATAGGTGCATCGATAAGTATGGGAAATTCCTGTGCCAATTAAGTATACAGTTAAAAAGGTTTCTTTTTTGTATGAATTTTTTCTCTTTTTCAGCAAATCTTATTACAAATACATATTCACTAATGAATAAATGTTAATAATATCGGCGATTCTGTCTCAATAATTTAGTTGATGACCTTTCCAGTCAATTGTTGAATTTAATTAACCCTTTAAGGACGATTGGTACACCGGTGTCCTATAACGCAAAATAATTATTCCTGACTACCCAAAGTTATTTTTTCTTATGTTTGTATGTAATCTGAAAGCAAAAGGTTGAACGAATCTAAGATACTTTTTGCCAGTGTCCAATTATTTGCTATATACTAAATATTTAAGCTTAAAAATGGCGAATCTTTAAATTCCCATATTGAATGATGATTTTATTTAATTATTATACTTCTAATTTTTTTAAGCAAAACCCTTTTGGGAAAAAACACCACATTACTATTACGTAATATTTTTTATTAGACTGTAAATTATTATTGTTATTGTTAGAAAAATTTCTTAAAATTCCGGGCTATTTTTGTCCCCATCGCACGTAGAGGTGAAACATGCACCGACCCGCGAAAATCCGCGAAAAATATCGCGACCCGCGAAAATCCGCGAAAAATTTCGCGGCCCGCGAAAATCCGCGAAAAATTTCGCGACCCGCGAAAACCCGCGAAAATCCGCGAAATATTTCGCGACCCGCGAAAAATTTCGCGACCCGCGATAATCCGCTGGTATATATAAACATATATACTATGTTTATATATATATATATATATAGAGGGAGAGAGAGGGGGAGAAATGGCGCAATACCATGTGTGACGCCACTTCTCCCGCTTCTTTCCCCACCTGGCGCTACGAGCAAAATTTTCTTAAAATTGCAATCTTTAACTTGAATATCTCGAGAAATCATGGAGCAATCTCCAATTTTTTTTTAAATTGGTCTACTCAAGTAGCGCTACAACATGAACATAAAATGGTTCAAATTGCATAAGCCAATTTCTAGAAAAACTATAAAAACCGGTTTTAAACCGGTTTAGAACCGGTTTCTCAAAAAACTAATAACATAGAAATTATCGTACGCGCAAGTAGATATATTTAAAAAAAATTTATGAAGATATCTCTTTCCAAACCGGAGATATTGCGTACTACGGACGGCCGGACGGCCGGCCGGACCCGAAAATTGGGGCTTATCATTTTTGGCATCAGAGATGTTCAAAACATATACCCTGTGAATTTCAGCTCGATCGGAGCACTTTTAGAAAATCGGAGTATCACAATAGGTGTGATTATGAAGGCATCACACCTAACGTAAAACAGCTGTTCTGAGTGTTTTAATTCGAATTGAAATGGAGTCTACACAACTGATTTTTTCGAAGCAATGGTAAAAACGTCTTAAAAAACACGCAAAAGAGTGACAAGTGCACTGAAGCATCTTTTAAAGCTTTGGACTTTTCCGCGTGTGATTTCTCAAAGGTGCCCAATTAGTATTGATGTCTTTGCTAAATTGCGGCAAAACGGTCATTTCTTCTATGTCAATCAGGTGAATTTTATGCTGAATGTGTTGCTTAGGGTGTCACAAGAGCCTGCAACCGCTTGATCTTTAATACGTGCAATTGCAACAGACCTCCCTCGCTGAGTTTTTCTGTATTCGGGCAGCTCTTTAGGCTCTTGTGTGAGTTGTATGAACAATTTATTCAAATGAGTGTTGACTGTTTTGGCGCGAAGAAGCAACTATAAGTTTTTTCTCATATAATATACTCCGAATGATAATAGAAGTAATCGTGCAATGGCCCAAAACAGTTGGACATGAAACTGAATGGATAATCGATGGAATGTGGGTTGCGCCAAATCAATTGTGCGGACACCACACAGAGAAATGACTGCCAAATGAGCAAGATTGTGACATTCAGAAAAGTAAAAATGAAAGTGAAATTTCCCTCTCGAGTAAAATTGTTTATTCTCCTTTATTTTGCATCGTCTGCAGATGTATCAAGTTTGACTCCTTTATAAGATCTCGTTTCCATTTCCCTGACAACTTTTTTTTGGCTAAACGCCCCCCAAAACTCAGACAATTTCCATCAATCTTATTGTTCTTTTTGGAGAAAGATCGACTTGTGGCACCTCCTCCGTTTCATCATAAATACTTTGTGTTTCACCGATATAATTGAATGGGATTTAACATGATCGATAATATTTCTCGAAACACGATGAATGCCCAAATTAATAGGATTCATTTTCTGTGAATTATAGACTTCAATTAAAGTTTTTTGTGAAGCCCCATCGGTTCCATGATATAATTTAACAGGGATTTCACAATAAGAAAAGTTGTCAAATAGGAAATTAGAAAAGAATACATCAATTTTTTTAGGTTGTTAAAATCAATCTGGATGACGCAATAAAATTGTTATAGAAATCAAAAAATAGCATTAAAAGTATAACATCGTTGAGAAAGAAGTATCCATGACAAAAAAAGTTAAACGGATATATGGATCAAAGACGTTGGACTTCTCTTTACAATTATTTACTAAAATTAAACAATCAGACTTGGACAAAAGATGTTTACAATTGAATACTAAGCCTAAAAATATCACAAATGTTCCGGAAAGTTTTATTGAGAGAAAAACAGCATAAATATTTGACTTTTAATAAAGTGTTATTGTGAAAACTATAATGCATTTTTTTTATTTTATGAAAGTGATTGAACAGACTTCTTCGCTTGGTACGTAATCTCAAGAAGTTTTGTGTTTGTGCACAGAGAGCGACAATCAGAACAAGTGATTCCCAATCCACAATTTAACCCAAATAGAGACAGGAAAAAAAAATTCCTGCCTCCACCCAGACTTGTTCTGGGAGCCTTTCGCAATTTAGGCGAAATTTTAAGTACCTAAAAATTTTTACAGTAATTTTACCTTTAAAAGAAATATGTTTACAGTTTGTTTTTTCTAATAAAGGGTACAGTTTTTTAAAATTGAAAGCATCAAAAATAGTTTTCACATCGACTAATATTGCAAAAATAATTTCGAAAAAGCAGTAGGATACCAAAAGTATTATACTGATACTGATACTGATACGATATCGTAAGTAAAAAGCACTAGGAGACAATGAAAATGAAATTCAAAAATTGTTTAAGTTTATCAAAGATATTAATATAATTAATCAAATTTAAAGAATCGAAAATGAACCATAAAATGTACAAAAAAGTGTAAAGCACAATATCAATCACGGGGCAATCATCTTCCAGAAGGACCCCTAATTAAAAAAAAAGTCTCACTGCTGCTCGTGAACACATTGTCCGCAGAATCTAAATATTTTCATGGATCATGGTGGGTCGCTCTCACTGTCCGATTAATAACCAAATCACCTGCGATCTTTTGGGCGACTCAAATCAACAAACTTCTCACCAATGCGATAATGATGATAAATTACACTTGAACGCATGTTTCATCCGTCTCAATAGGTGCTTCGAGAGTTTTGAGAGTTTTGCAGTTCAGAAAAGAAAGATCTTCAGTGGCACAAAAAAATCAACGTTTTTTCATGAGTCCAGTGATTTTTGTCCACAGCACGAAATTCAATGGGAAATCGTGAAAGAAAGAAGAAAGTCCGAAACATTGCGCAATAAGCTTGTGTGCTGTAAGAATTCGTTCATAATTTATTTTAAGGCCAAATTTCTTTTATTGGTTCTTAATACACTTTAACGACATAAGGACTTTGTGTACATAAACTCTTCACTTAATTCAAAGTTATTTAGGACCCTTTGTACCACTTTCTCATGAAAAATACATTTTTTTAGGGCAAATGAAAGCAAAAGTGTCAGAAACATCACATAAATCGTGTCTCACCAATAACATTATTTCTGTAAAAATTTTGGCGCAACTAACATAACTTGTGATAATTAATAAATATTTTTTGGGAATATTACAAGACAGTAAACATCCGTTTTTGTCGCTACAGAAATCTTCCCTTGTCTGTTTCATAATATTTTCGCATAATTTACTTCCAAATTGTCTTTATTTTTTTTTGGCACGAATAAAGACCCACAAAGATTGATCATAAAAAACCGTGCCTTCAAGCGTGTAGGAGATGCCCCAAGCCACAATTTTCCAATATATTCGATTCGATGTGGACAAAAATAAATTGTTTTTATACTCTTGGTTGAAAAAGTGAGTCAATTTCACTCTCAATGACACCAAAAATTGCCAGGAGAAAGATACTCGACCACTTTTACTTTCCTTTACGTCAATTTTAAAGCAGAAGTAAATTTTGGACACTCAATTCTTCTTACAATATTTTGCCCGCCGAAACATGGTTTCAATGTTTTATGTTCCTTGGAAGTTTATTATCTCTAAATCTAGTACATTATTACACTTATTATTCAAGTTCAAGAAGTGATTTCACGGAAATTAATAAAGTTATTTTGACTGGAAAGTACTTTAAAACACTAACAAACAATAAATAATTGTACTCAAGTCAATTTATGAAGATCCACTCACAGATTTCTTGTATCTTTATTGAGGTGTTTTGAGTCAAAACAATTTTATTTCAGTTCACTTGAAAGTATTGATTTTGCAATTTACAGAGCAATAAACACTGCATTTAAGTCTTTTTTTTTCAAGTTAACTTTCAGTGACAGTTTTTTATGATATAAAAAAATATTTTAAAGAATTTCTCTGGTGTCATCTTGGATGTACAGTAAAAGATTTACAAAAACTGTATTTTTGCCTTAAAGCAGAAAATAATAAAAAATCTATTTTGTGATACCTTTAATATGTGCCCTTGTCAAAATCCTAAATTAGCTAAAATCCCGAAAAGTGCAAATCCGTATTGAGTTAAAATCCTTCATGGTCAAAATTCCGAATATGTCGAAATCCGAAAAAGTCATAATTTCCAATCAAAGGGAAATTTCCTATGTTTTGAGATATCAGACTACATAACAGACACAAAAAGATGAATTTTAAGATTATAGCAAAAAAATATTTCCATGTGTTGGATTTACAGGGTATTCGGGATTTCGAACCATTATGGATTTTGTCTGTTCAGGATTTTACCTTATCGGGCTATTGACGTTCGCGATTTAGATCCTTCGGAATTTTAGCTTTTATGATTGTGGTTTTCATAATTTTGGCTATCACCCCTACAGGCTGAACAATGCAATGGCAAATTTAGATTTGAAGTCTCCGAGAGATCTTCTACTCCGAAGACCTTGAATTTGTTATTTCGTTTTATATGAAAATTATTGTGAGGAGTCGTCGACCCTGAGACAGACCTTGGACAAGGTGGCTGAATCAAATTCAGAATCTTGCCCTGGAGCGCGTTGCGTTCGAACCCGAAGATCTTTCTGAAGTGGCGAAGAAGCGACAAGCATGGGTTGCTAAACTGGATGTCATGGGCCCGCGACCCCAATAGGGATAAGTGGTTGAAAATGACGATGAGGATGAATTTAAAAAGAGAGCAACAAATTCAAAAATTCTTCAAATTTGTATTCAACCTGAAATCTGATCGGTAAAGCATATCGACCACGTTCTTAGTTACACCCTATAAGTGAATATTGTAGGTATATCCAGATGTTTTTTATCTCTTCCCCACTCTCTCTCAAAAATTAAGTTTTTGTTGGTCTATGTCAAAAACAGCTAAAGGGATCTTTTTTTTATTTTCGAATACAATTTTGAAAGCGTCTGGTAGATAATTTGTCCATGCATGCCAATTTTATTATCTAAATTAATTTCTCCTACTGATTTTCATTATCAAATTCAAATGTTCAAGTTGAAAGCTCTTAAGAATTCCATAGCACTTATTAATCAAATTCCAATTTTGAAATGGTTTCCAGATAATTCATGAAGTAGTTTTTATCATGGCAATAAATTTGTATTGATCCAAAAACTATCCGAGTAGATTATTCACACGAAGAGTTCTATCGCATAAGTTTGACCATTCCGCAAAGCTGATGCACTCTTCCATTTCTTTTTCATAAGATATTAAATCGACTTAGTAAGATCAGAGCCTTTATTACAAAAGCACTAAAAAAACGACAAAATATGTTATCTTTCTAGATTACCAGGTGTTTAGAAGATAATAATGAGGTGAGTGAGAATATAATGGTGCTATTCTAATGAAAAAATGAACATGTTTTTTTCATTATTTTACTGTTCTCAAGTGCTTTTCCATTATCGACTTTTCTTTGTATGGATTCGTGTGCCGACTATTTTCTCCGGTCTTTGCCGTATTCTAAAACCACCAAACAGTCGTGACAGGAACCAATATAAAGAACAGTCAATTATGTAGAAGCGCTTGAGCAAATGTTAAAAAAAAAAACTGTTCATATTTCATTAGAATAACACCAGACTGAAAGTCTAACTCTCAAGGATCATCAAGTTGCTCAGGGAATCGTCTCTATAACAAAAACCCACTCTCCCCCTCTATACACAATATTATGTATATTATGCAAAAATATTTACTTTTCATACTAATAGCCCATTTAAAGTTATGTATACAGCATTATGCTAACATAATTTTATTCAAATTTCAATCTTTTACGACCAATTTAGTGTTATTTGAGTCTTACTGGAGTAGATAAATTCCAGTTGCTTCTCATGTACTACCCATTTCCTGAGATTCACGAAAACCATTGACCATTCCGCAAAGCTGATGCACTCTTCCATTTCTTTTTCATAAGATATTGAATCGGCTTAGTAAGATCAGAGCCTTTATTACAAAAGGACTAAAAAAAACGACAAAATATGTTATCCTTCTAGATTACCAGGTGTTTAGTAGAAGTTATTAATGAGGTGAGTGAGAATATAATGGTGCTATTCTAATGAAAAAATGAACATGTTTTTTTTCATTATTTTACTGTTCTCAAGTGCTTTTCTATTATCGACTTTTCTTTGTATGGATTCGTGTGCCGACTATTTTCTCCGGTCTTTGCCGTATTCTAAAACCACCAAACAGTCGTGACAGGAACCAATATAAAGAACAGTCAATTATGTAGAAGCGCTTGAGCAAATGTTAAAAAAAAACTGTTCATATTTCATTAGAATAACACCAGACTGAAAGTCTAACTCTCAAGGATCATCAAGTTGCTCAGGGAATCGTCTCTATTAAAAATGATTTTAAAAATCATTGTAATATTGAATTAAAAATTCATAAAAAATTGTTCAAGACGAACGGACGCATTTTCACTTAGCTCTGCCAATTAACCGAACCAAACCCCATTTATAACCTTACTACGTCCCCAACAGTCTCTATAACAAAAACCCACTCTCCCCCTCTATACACATTATTATGTATATTATGCAAAAATATTTACTTTGCATAGTAATAGCCCATTTAAAATTATGTATACAGCATTATGCTAACATAATTTTATTCAAATTTCAATCTTTTACGACCAATTTAGTGTTATTTGAGTCTTACTGGAGTAGATCAATTCCAGTTGCTTCTCATGTACTTCCCATTTCCTGAGATTCACGAAAACCATTGCAGGGCTGCAGAGATATGCTATGAAAAATTGTCACAACTTTCATCACTCATTTTCCCAAAGCAAATTGTCTTCAAAATCATCCATCTGACAAAGAATCTCTTACACTTTTACCACATACTCGTAAAACGCATATTCAGCATCATGTGAATTTCTTCATTCTTCAGAGTAAACCACGCAATGTGGTCTCACTGAGTTCCCGCGCAAAAATTGCGTGGAAAGATACTGTTGATTTTCCAAGCATTCTCTTCGTGCAAACCCACACCCGGTGTCTCCTTCGACGGGGGTGTTGGGGGATTTGTTGTTGTTCCTCTAACGGTCGTTGGACTCCATCGGAGGTGAGAGTGTGTTGGAGCTCAAATAGCATCGTGTTATGTGAAATTAGTAATAAATAATAAAAGTTTAAATTGCAGTGTATGAAAATGGCCTTTTAAAAACGAAAGTAATCTCGATTTTGCAGTCGCGACAAGAGACTCTAAAAGGTTTCGCATAGATAGTGAAAATTTTTCCCGTTGCTGCGAGGAAGTTGAGACGAGAGAAAGACTTCACAGTATAGACTGAGACGAACCCGTTTTTGGATAAACAAGGGAACTTCCTTCTTCAAGAAAATGAAAGCTCGTCGTATGCAGTCGACAAAATTTCATTTGCTATGGAATGTCTTGTCTGAAGTCACGACTTGTTGCTAAATCTCGTTTTGTCTCTTCCAGATGCACTCTGTGTAGCTGATGGTGCATCTCCCCAAGCTTAAGGGGCCCATTGCCAATGTTGATTAATACGCTTGGCAATCTCACCTTGCAAACGAGAGAAAGACACTTACTTCCAGCTCATAAAATTCATCATAGATGTATCTTTGGCTATTTGTTTGCGCTTCTGCAGAAGGTAAGCATTTGCCATATTACTTTCGTTCACCAATTACGAAACGATCATGCCTCAGAATTGCACAAGGAACAATAATCACTGTTTTAAGATGCTGAAACACGAAAATTCCCGCCACTTTCTTTGGTGGCATCTTCAACTCATGAAGTTGAATATACTACTTCCGCAAATGTTCACGCGCATTCAACGTCAATGTCACGAAAAGCACCAGGAGACTTTTTTTCTTATATGACTCAAGACTGTGATAACATCTACTTTTCGTACTAAATACTTTGTTTTTGTCCGACTAAACATTACATCAAGTTGTACACAATGTTATACCAAAATATAATTTGAATAGACAATTTTTATCTTGAAAAATTGCTTTAAAAAACAGACCAACTCTTGATTTCTTTTATAATACTAATAATAGAATTTTATCTCTTTACGAATCATGAATTATTTCAAATTTCATGTCTCATTTTCTTTGCATTTTTTTCTTATGTTTCACAATGTACTTTTGGTGCATTTTAAATGTTTTTTTTTTCTAGAAAGTGATACCACATCTCATTGAAGATTTTAATAAAAATGCAACATTTTATATGGCCACAAAAAAGATCATTTAACACGTTGGGTCGTAAAAAATCACTCTTCTGGAGTGAAGGAAATTAAAATAAAACATATTTGACGCGAGTGCTGTGTTGTGTAGCACGATGGAATTTAATTCTCCCTTTATGCACCACAACCAGCAGAAGACAACAGATCAAAGGCATTTGAGAGTGCAAGGCGAAATTGGTCAATAAAAGAGATTCCTAACAACAATGCAAAATAAATTCTTTTCACTTGATTAATTTTCCCCTAGTGCATATCGTATGGTACAAAAGGCCTCTGCATCTCCCCCAGAGAGCTTTTGAAGACCATTGGCAGTTGCATAACATTTTTATTTTGAGCTGAGAAGGTGAAGTAAAAGAAAACTCTTTTTTTCTGGAACATTGACGTGCACCTCATTAATAATAAATTTATTGAAAAACATACATATACATAATTATAGTGTATTTTTTCGTGTTACCAGAGTGCTTCACAACTTAATTGTCGACAATTACGCCCAGAGTATTTTTTTTGCACGTTTTACTCGCAATTTTCGTAACTCTTCGTAGAAAGAGATCAAAGTCAAATACCTCTGGGCTTGACGAAAGATTATAAAATCAAAATTTTATAATAGAAACTTCTCATTGATTAAGTTATTGCAGAATTAATGGAATTTGAAGTGATTGAAAAGAGATATTTCAGAAATAATTCTAAAATAAGGTACTTCAACCAGGCGTCTCCACTGTAAATGGAGGCCCCGGGTGTTTCATGAAAACTTCTTCGAAACATTGCTAATGCAGCCAATTTCCCCAATGAATTTCGCAGAAAATTACGCAAAAAGACTGCCTGAGGATACCTAGATGACTGTGTGATATTGAACCACTTCTTGTGGCAACGATAACACAGCAATTTCCTTCACTTTCGCCCTCCAATCGCTCCTCGAGGCTTTCAACTTCATTAATCTCTTAGGCTGTCCATTCAGCTTCTATACAGCATTCAAATGGCTGAGCTTTAGCACATTTTCAACAGCTCTGAATATTTATTTTCACAGTATATTAAATTATTACAAAATAGCAAATAATAGCAAATTGGATTCATGCATTCATGGGGAGATTATTGAATTGGATATCGGTGAAAGTTGGTACTGCCTTTTTGTTTATCATCCAATAGCAAAATACCAATGAGAATTCTTTGTCAGTTAATTAAACATCACCATGTTACAATTAATTGCCGAGGAATTCACACTCTAAGGAACATTTTTTGTATGCCAATCAAACGATGAGCTTTTTCCCTGGACTTTGCGGAAACCTCTATAAATACGATCTTTCTTTTTGCATTTTTCTGCAAGAAACTTTTATGAGCTTTACTTTTTTTTTGTTAAAAATAACTAAAAAGTGATTTTCTTCAATGAAAGCCAAGTGTTATATAGCAAACATTTATTGCAGTAACTTAAGTATTTTCCATGAGATTTATCTGTTTGGCTTTTTCAAATGTAATTCATATTTTATGATCTCAATGCAGATTTATGCTGTTGAAACGGGAAAAGTATTTTAGCTCCGGATAGAATTACAGCTCTATCGCGAAAATTATCTTCAACAGATTAGTTTTACACCAATAATTGGTTTCAATATTATTATATCATTGTATAAATTGTATTGGAAAAACACAAATACGACTTACATTTTCTTCTCAATAGTTATAGGTGCATTCCTTGTCTGAAAAATCTAACAACAAATTGAGGTAGTTAAACGTAAATGTTTAGGAAAATTTTATTACGATAGTTAGTATGTAAGGTTACATAGATGCCGCCGTTTAGCCATCATTCGTCTATATTTGCAATTTGCATACTTTCTCAGCAAAAACATAGGGCAAAGATGATAGGTTATGTATTAAATAAAAAAATAATATAAATAGGGTAAAGGCTCATAATTTGGTCCAGTCTGCTTCTAAGCATCGATGTTCCAAGTTTGAAGTGCGATATTTTCTATACTAATTGACTTTTTTGTTACACTCTTTTCAGAAGGATTGTTTAGAAACGTGGCAAGCTATTTATCATCTCATTTTTACTAAAATTAGTTTTAATACGTTTAAAAATGAATTGATATGTTAGAGGTGAATTTGACTCTTATTTTGGACAACTTGTTTATTATTTTTTACAACTTGCCTGTTAATTTGGACAGCTAATCTGCCTCAACAGGATGCCCATTGTTCTTCATTAAATGAACCAATCTTACCAAGTCCTCTTCCTGTTCATGTAAAGGAAACGTAGAATGTTACAAGAAGACCGGAAGCTTTCCATATTATTCATTAAAATGAGTTGACTTCGGTACTCCAAGTACGTGCGGATTCGTTCATTACCTGGTCTTTCCGGGAGCCTTTCAAGGCATTTCTCGCTACTTCTCATTCGTAGAGATGATGCTCCTTTGTTTCTCCAGGCATTTGTCCAACATAGTCATCACAAAAGCTAAAACTTCACGAAATTTCGTGAGAAAAACACCTGTCCAAAATAAGAACCATCACCTCACTGGTAAATGTCTTAAAACATTTCCCATTTTTCACAGGAAAAATCAAATTCACAAGGCAAATCTCACTTCAGGTCAAATGTACAAATCACCACTAACGTGAATCAATACAATATTCAATGAATATTCAATAATATCACTCAATAAAAGCGAAGAAAGATTGTTAGTACTTCACCACAGCTAAATAAGACTGAAGTAAACACGAAGTTCTGTCATATTTCTCGTAAACAATTGCTCACACTGAATTTTCAACAAAGCAATTTCAACTCAAATTATATTCAAAAATTAACGTATTTAGTGTTAAAATTTTCCAAAAAGAACAAATATTTAGATAGAATTCATTGTTCATCAAATATTGGAATAAAAATCCATAATTTTAATCAATTTATTTTTAGTGTCCAATGTTATCCTCAAAGTGACCAAAATAAGAAACTGGACAAAATTATGAGCCTTTCCCCTAACACTTAAAAATTGTCTTTCTTTCTATGATTTTTTGGTGAATATTGTTCCATGAAAACTTATTACGTCTTGCAAAAAATTAATGCAGAAGACTGTTTTGTTTAAATATAATAAAACTGAAAGAAATAAAATTTGACCCATAAATTAACAAATATGAATAATTTTTTTCTATATTAACATTTGCAATATTTTCTACTCAATTCTTTATTAATTTCGTAAAAACTTAGTAAATAGGTAGTAATTATATGATGTTTTTCTTATATTAAAATATTACCACTAGAGCCATACTATTACCATTATATCAAAATATTAACCAAGCAAGATTTTTGATAAAATTTTTGTAAGGCTAATTTATCTCTTCTTTGAAACTACATACCACTGAATCTATAGTGCTGTCTCATAAAAATTACTCAAAATGAATTGTCTCCAACTTCCAAGGAGCGACAATAAGGGGTTGCTGCTCATTTGATTTTTTTTGCCATTTATATAGGGGAACTACTTGTAATTTTGGACGCTTTGAGGATATAATTGGACACTACAAATAATGAATTATGTTATTTAAATATTTATTATTTTTAGAACATTTTAACATTAAATTAGTTCAATTTTGAATATAATTTGAATTAAAATTCTCTTGTTGTAACATTAGTGTGAACAATTCCTTACGAGAAATATGACAGAATTTATTGTTTACTTCAGCCTTTTTAATACCAATAATTTTTCTTTGAAATTTTTAAGTAATATTATTATATATATATATTCTAATATTGTGTTAATTCACGCTAATAGTGATTTGTTCACTTGACTTGAAGTAAGGTTTGGCATGTGAATTACATTTTCCATGTGAAAAATGGACATTTTTATTCGAAATTTTGTGAATTATTAGTTTTTGTGATTACTAGATTGTAAAAATGTGTGAAGAATAAACAAAGAATTATTATCTGTACGAACGAAATGTATTGAAGAAGCCTCAAAAGAAGAGTCCCAGAAGTATGTGGAGTGCCGCAGTCAACTGTCTTTAATGAATCATATGGAAAGTTTGCAGGCTCCTTAGGACTTAGGACATCTTCGGTTTCTTCTCATAAACAGGAGGAGGACTTTCTAAGTTAAGTTCTTGAAATAGACGAGAAGGGTACTCTTATTACGAAACATCGGCTGTCCAAAATTACAAGCAAAGTGTCCAAAATTACAATCAAAATTCATGTCTACATTTTTATTCATTTTTAAAGGCATTATGATCAATTTTATAAAAAAGCAAAGACGATAAACTGTTTATCAAAGTTCTAAAAACTACTTTTGAAAAGAAAGTAACAAAGAACTTGAATTTATATTGAAAATATTTCAATTCAAACTTAGAACATTATGCTGTTTATATGCACCGCGTCCCAAGTTGCAAGCACTTCCCCAATTTCCATATCGTTTATTTTTGTGATGTTCTACATTCGACTTGTAATTTTAAATATAAATTATTTTTATGTGTTATTAAAATTTCGTCAGGAATCTAGGCTATTATAAAATTATTTAAGTTAAATCTTACGAATAAATCCCAAGAATGAAGGAGCCTTTATAGCACAATTTGGAAATTTACGTGGCAGAGTACTGGTAGAAAGAATTGGGGCACCAGTAAACATGGGGTAGTTGTAATCACTATATTTTTTTCAATTAGATATTAGACATCAGAAAACGAGTCCTATATAAATTCATCAATACTTATTTGGCCACTGAAAAAACGGTCGACATAAGTCCAAGTAGTGGAGACACAAAAATCAGTGTTTACAACTCCAGTTTTCCTTACATAAATTAGATAAATTTTGAGTTAATATCTAAATAATTATCAAATCGATTTTGAACAGGTCAAACTATACAAATTTTTTAAGAACTTCGTGGAAGCGCAAAGTCATAAGCAAATTTCTTTTTCCTAAATGTCGAACTGAACACAAAACTTTAATTAAAAAATTCAAATAAATTTATTCTATTTATTTAAATTAAATAATTTAAGTAATAACAGATTAGCATATAAGGCTCATATATAACAGACTTATTGACGAGCTAATCTTTTGACAAATTAAAACCTTTCGATAAAATCAGCTTCCTTTTCATAGAAGGTTCTTTAAGATGAATTATATCAAAAATGATCTATTTTATGCAATATACGGTTGCAAGTATTTTTCATACATATACACTTTCTTACGCCGGCCTTTTTGTTGTTGAAAACAAACTGCGTCTCTACTTCATAACGCAATCATTGCACATTAACAGAAAGTTTTTGATAATTTTTTGAAGAAAACAGTGCAAAAAATCTTACAATAAATCTCCAAAATTGTGATAAAAATTAATGACGAAAGACTTATATATATGAGTGCCGTATAGAGCCATCAATGGATTAGGGAAGTCAATATAGCAGGTATCGGTTTCTCAATTTAAACTACGCGCTGCAACTCGAAATGCGAGATGTAAAGCCTTTCACAGCGCCACTGCTCTGAAGTTGTTGCGCGCGCGAAAAATTTCCCGCCAAAGAGGAGGAGAAGCAGCCGATAGTGGTGGTCGTTTTGCTGGCGGCCCCCATCACCTTGCCACCGCCATGGCCAATGCCACGGAGTCTTAAGCAGGCGATATAAAGGCGGATGCCGAGGGCACCTGGACGTCAGATAGTGTGCGATTTCTCCTCGACGAGGAGCCCAACAAGTGTTTAGTGGCTTTGAGTTGATCCTGTGCGCGGGCATCATGAGGTCCCGTTGGAGTCTTGTGGTTAGTGGATTATTCATTAATAAATTATTAATTGTGACATTTTTAACCTCCCACAATACCTATAACAAAACATTAAAAAAAAAAAGAATTTCTGGCAACAGTCAGAGATAGTGCGTGAAAGTTTTAGCGATCATTAGACAATTTTGGGAATGATCTTGCGTGGAAAAGCATCTGAATTATATTACTGATGAAAAGTCCCATGATAGATGGTGAGAAAATTCCGTGTTGGTGAAAAAAAGAGAAAACGCGAATTTCTTGGGTGAACATACCTCACAATAAACCTCCTCCACCTCTTTTTCTCACCATTCGAAAAAAAGTGATTCAGAGCAAAATGCTGGATGCCTTTCTGCGGATGGCAAATCATGGGATTTTTTCTCACCTCCAGAGGTGACTTTCGATTGGGGGATTGCCTTGACAAGAAGATGAAAAAAACCTCGAAAAAAATAATATGTGGCTTGGCTACAGAAGAAGTCCGAGATGCGCGTGTGCCAGTGAAGAGAGCTGCTAAAGTGAGATGTTTCCCGCGCAAAAACGTGACTCTCGTAATTCACACAATTAAGGAATAGAGACCACTTTCTCACTCCACGACGTTGCTCTCGGACATTCTGACAAATATATATAAATTTTCGTGATGATGAGATAAGATGAGATTATTCAGCTATAAAAATCTTTTCTATCCTCTTCCTAATCTCACTTATTCTATGCCCAGGGTGTTTGAAAACACTTGAGAAAGTGAAATTTGTTCTTTGTATCCCAGAGTGATGCTAATAATTGAACAAATCATCGTTAAATTCTTATCTAGTTATTTACTAGAAGTTGTGTGATTGTAATCAAACACAGAAGCAGTTTCTTGGTTTTTTTTCTCTTACTTAATGCTTTCTGGATTATGCCTCTTTCACCATATCGTGGCTTAAAGTAACGAAACAAGAGAAATTTACGATGGCAAGCACGATAAATATACTAAAGTATCATAAGAAATTATAAAATTCCTAGACGAGATATATAATTGTATTTATAGCTCTTAAAGTAGAACGTGTAAATTTGATAAGGAAATGGGGTGTATAATTCCGATTAAGATTTTGTTTCGCCAATTTTAAGAGTAATCATGTAATGTTGCTCAATTGGGCGTAAAATTTAGTTATTTTAAAAATAATTCATTTTAAATCTACAAAATAAAAAAAAATGGAATTGGGATTAGGTCCTTTTTGCAGAAACGTTAAATTTTATATGGTTTACAGAAATTAAGATTTATCCATATAGCTTAACCCTTCTATTTCTTAACAGGTAGAATTTTTTGGAAATTTTCATTTACGATTACACAATAACAACAATTTATCTATTTTTTCGAAAAGTCACTGAAATTTTATTTTTTATTCATACATTTGGGATTTTCAAGAAAGAGGAAAAGCCATCAATCTGAAAGACATGTTAGACCCTTTTGAAACCGGAGCTTTCATGGTTTTAGGTTTAATAATTTCCTAACATGTATATATTTCTTAGACAATATGGGAATGTAGGCATGGTTCGTACAGAGTGAACCTTCAAACGAAGCAAATTTTCTCTTTGTTTGCAAAGAGCTAGGTCGTCACATCTTACCCATACGATAGTTGATTACTAACCTTACAAGACGCGATAAGAAATGGTAAACTAGCTCTATGCAAACAAAGAGAAAATTCACATCGTTTGAAGGTTTACTCTGTGCGAACCATGCCCACATTCTCCTATTTGACATAAATTTCGAAAATTATTCCTTCAAAACATTATAATTTACCAGTACTATAATCTTGCGTTCAGAAATAAAGTTAAACCTTTAATCTGAAATTTATGTCACTGTTCCTGTTTTACTAACACAGTAATTACAAACGTTGGAACTAATTTTATTACTTTTCAGTCCTGAGGATTAGCAGATAGTGGACGGAAAAATAGACCTCTCTTGATATTTACTCTTTAATTCTTCACGACGTTTCGAGGATGAATGTCCTCTTCATCAGGTTTCGAATTAGAGGAAAAATCACGTATAGGTGGGAAAATTTTTTACTGCTGCACTTCACTTGAACTTTTTTGCAATTTTTCACTGAGATGTTCACCATCCAAAAGGCTGACACAGAATGTCACAGTTTCTGTGGCTGACACAGTTTCTGTGTCAGCCTCTTTGATGGTGAACGTCTCAGTGAAAAATTGCAAAAAAGTTCAAGTGAAGTGCAGCAGTAAAAATTTTCCCACCTGTACGTGATTTTTCCTCCAATTCGAAACCCGATAAGTAAATTTTGTTTATGAGATTATAATAAATATAAGGAAGATCGCTAAGAAATTGTCATATATAATGTTGTTATGACGTACAGTTTTACATAAAAAATAGATTGTGATGATAAAGCAAGGGTTTAGGAGAGAAGTTTTATTGAGTGATTTTATGTTTTCTATGAACGTTAAGTAAATTTAAAATTTTTAGTATAGCTTCAATAAAATAACAAAGAATCTTCTAAATTACTTAAAATACATTTCGATCGCTCAGAATAAGAAACGGATAATTTATAGTAGGTAAATTTTACAGGAGAGCTATTAGGTGAGATTCTTAACAATCTCACCTACTATAATCCTAACAAAATTTCATGTCGTCCGATCGACCTCAAATTTGGCCAAAATGTGTTTCGCCACTTCCTGATTCCGAATATATATGTGGCTAAGTTACGTTCCCGGCCGGCCGGCCGCTCTTTGGAGCTTAATAGCTCCTAAACTAAAAAAGATATCGACTTGCGGTTTTCGGCAAAGGTTATATATCGGGTGAAAATTGCAACTTGGTGCATTGACCCCCCACCCCCCACCCCTCCTTCCGCCATTTTGGAGACCCCCCTTTTTTTGTTTTCTCAATAGCTCCGCCCCTATGGCATTCAGCGGGCTCAAATTTTAGTATGTTATAGCTGGGCCTTAGAGCTTTCCATCAATACCAAACTTAAGGTCCCCCGACCCCCCTGACCCGAGCTATAAGGGTCCAAAAAAAATTTCTTAAAATGGCCATAACTCCGGTTCTAATTGTCAGAATTTAAAAAGTGAGGGCTTTTTGGAAAGCTCTCGTGAAATGCCACTTCCCCTTCTAACATCGCAAGTTCATAAAACCACCGCTAGGGGCGCTTTTTTTAAAAAGAAAATTTTTAAATCTTAAAAGTTAAATAACTCAAAAATTCCATTGTGCATCGGGCTGAAAATTTAGTATGTTGTAGCCGTTGATTATACCTAAGTTGAAAAACTAAATTGTTTCAATTTTTATTATTCGGAAAAAAGTTTTGTTATGTTGCAATATCTTAACATTCTTAAATGGTTTTGAGTAAAAATTTAGTTAAGAGATCTTCTTGCTATAATTTTTTAACGACTTTAAACATATTGTATACATTTACGTGATTTTTATTGAATAAACAATAATTTTCTCATATGGGTCATTTACTATAACTCAATTGCATAGTTAACTTTTAAATCATCCGGTTGAACAATTTATGTTAAACTAAAAAATATAATTTGAAAAGAGATGGCAAAGCGTACCAGCTTTGCGGAATGCTCGAACTCACGAGATAGAGCTCACCGTGAATTAGTTTTTTGCATAATCTTTTGGAATCACTGTTCTACTAGAGATCAATTTGATTCATAAATCACAAAAGCATTTGAAAATCGAAAAATCAGTACTTAACCGATTGATTTTACCAATGAAGACCGATGCAGCTGGGTTCTAATTTGCAATACTTTTCTAAAAAATCCAAATTTAACCAAAAAGAAAAATGAGCCTTCCAAAGTATTTGACCTTTTATCTTCAATAATTCAAAATGGCGAATTTTCCAGTCATAGGTTTGTTTGGGCGAAATATTTGTCTGGACCAGCTCTAAAACATATCCAAAGATCATTGAAAAAGCTTGGGCCAATTTTGAGAAAAATCGAAAAAACATTATTTTTAGGAAATATTAATTATTGGGGATGTAAAATTATTCAAAAATCGTTACTTAACCGGTTCATTACCGATGAAGACCGATGCAGCCGGGTTCGAAATTGTAATACCTTTCCAAAAAATCCAAATTTAACCAAATCGGTTGAAAAATGAACCCTCCAAAGTGGTTGATCTTTGGCCTCCAATAATTCAAAATGGCGAATTTTCCGGTCATACGTATGTTTGAGCGAAATATTTGCCTGGACCAGCTCTAAAACACATCCAAAAATCATTGAAAAAAGCTTGGGCCAATTTTGAGAAAAATCGAAAAAACTTTACTTTTAGGGAATATCAATTATTAGGGATATAAAATTATACAAAAATCGGTACTTAACCGGTTCATTACCGATGAAAACCGATGCAGCCGGGTTCGACATTGCAGTACCTTTCATAAAAATCAAAATTTAACCAAATCGGTTAAAAAATGAGCCTGCCAAAGTGGTTGAACTTTAACCTACTAAAATTCAAAATGGTGAATTCTCCGGTCATAGGTATATTTGGGCGAAATGTTTGCCAGGACAAGCTCTAAAACATATCCAAAAATCATTGAAAAATATTGGGCCAATTTTTTGCAAAATTGGAAAAACTTCATTTTTGACCTATTTTTGGGGGATAGGGAACGTATGAAAGGGGAGGGGGAAAAATAAAGAGGTTGGGTACGAGATAATGTCATTTGAGGAGGGTCATCGAAGACCGGAAGTCGATATCTCTTACCGTTTAAGCTCCAGAACAGTGAGATGTTGAAAAAATGTCGATTATATAACTGCTCTCTCTTTGAGTTCGAGCAGTAAAATTGAACAAAAGAAAAAGTAAACATCATGTTATAATCTTTATGATTTGAATTTTAAGTAAATGCCTAACCTTCCCATCACTATAAATATTTTAAATGTTAGAACATCGTACGGAACAATTTGGAAAACGTAAGGATTAGTTTAGGTACTTAGCTTACGTTCATGACCATGTCACATATAAGATTAATATTAATGGCAAAAAAAGATAGCAAGTATTTTATCATGCCTCTCTCTCGCGCTTCGCTCGAAAACTGACCGAATCACAGTTGGCCCGCTTGGAAAATTGCTCGAGTTGCCTGTAATACGATTCAGAAAGCATTTAAATACGAACAGTAATATCTTACTTATCGTATTATTCCACTAGAGTGTACTCTTTCTAACACACGTGATATTCCATTTGAATTTTGAATATTATATACCCCTCCGGCTTTTCTTAATATTAATATTAATCTTATATGTGACACCGCGGTGAATCTACTTTTTTAAAGCATCACGAGAAATTGTGAACTTTATTTGCTCTTGCAAAAACGTGTAATACTCTCAAAGTGAGTATAGTTAGTACTAATCATCCTAAAAGAAAAATTGAAACCACCAAGTAAATTGAGAAGTTGGTAAACCGCAAGATAGTCAATAAATACGAAGATATAATTTCCAAATGGCTCACGACTGGTCTTTGTAATATTTATCTCAACGTAAGCTCTTCTTGACATTATCTCAATTCGTGGTTGTAACACAAAAGTTTCACTATGAAAAACCTACACATTATATTTGCAAAATAAAAGCCTCCCAAAAGTGACGATTGCGCGGGAATTGTGACACTTTTCACTCTCGTTTTTAATTGAGCCTCCATGTCTTTCTAATCTTGATTTTTGTATACAGCAGAGTGCGATCATTCACCCGATTAGCATACAATAAAGTGCAAGAAACAATTCGCTGGCAATTGCAGGGCGGCACTTACTAGTACACCGTTGGAGTTGAAGAGATGATTGGAACCATCTACAAGATCACGATGATTTTCTCCTGCAATATTCACGCAGGAACAACCACAATTGATTAGCAATTGTCGAGATCTTTCAGAGCCACCGTGTTTATGTGCGCACGTGATCGGCCAAGTACAAGATGAATCAGCCAGAAAATCGCGCAAAAAAGCACGGATCAAGTGGCTCCGGTGCAAATTTCCTGTCAATTTCTTCACAGTGGCGTCACACTATGCAAATTTATCTTTCTCCTCGCAAACGAAAATCATTATTGCATAATAATTGTCGTGGGCAAGAAAACCCACAAATTTCTGCTTTCATTTTCATAAAATGCTCTGCGATCGCAAGATCAATCTATGCGCGCCTTCATTTCGCTAAGATCTAGGAGTGATGAATTCTTCCTCCAGCGAATTTGAATATAACATATGAACAAAAACAATCACCCGAAGGCAATAATTCATTGTCAAGATCGCTGATTTATTGACGCGATCACTCGAAGAGCTTATTTATCGTTGAAAACCACTAATGCCTTCTTGAGGTATTTTCGCCGAGATAATGAGAAATATCATCAAAAGGAAATTTCTACGATCCCATAGTGATTGTGTGGTTTTACAAACGGCTTCCCTTCCGCTTTTCTCTCTTTCTTTTGAGGGCGCCAAATGGTCTTTAGAGCTCTTGTAGGCAATATACACTATAAAACATTATAGAAATTAATTGTGTGATTTTCACGCTAATTTGAGGGATGATTTAAAAAGCCTTGATCAAAACATTCAAATTTATTCAAATGAGATTTCTTCAATAGGACTGGAAAAATTTCTTATAATTAAAATTAGACTTAGGGTTTCGACAGATCTACGGTTTAAGCCGAGAAGAGGATTAGTAAAAAGGGACGGCAAAGCATCTCATGCTTTGCTAAATTCTCGAACTCGTGGTTTAAATGCTGTACTTCAAATGTAATTTCGTATTATTTACCGATTACTGGTTCAAAACGGATTTATTGAACAGATTGGATCATTCAAAAGATCGTCTAAAATAGCTAAGGAGTAATGTAATTGACCGAATAGATACAATCTTATTAGAAATTTCAAGACCCTTCTAACAAACCTAAACATGATCGCACTCGATTGATAAATTGACAAAGCCTTTTTAACGTTTGACCTTCAAACATCGTTATTGAGAATAATTCAACGATATTTTCATATATGGACGAATTGTCTGCCTAGACAACTTCTAAAATATATCCAAAAATGAAAGATCGCAAGACGCGTTTTCGAGTAATCCTGAAAAACATGGTTTTGTAGGGCAAGGAAAATGTACTAATAATAGGGCAAGGAAAATACTTGAGATAAAATGTTCATATTTTGGGATTATTTTCCTATAGATTAATAGATGATTTTTTTCAAAAAAGACAAATTTTTTATCTATTATGGGGGCGCGGGGAGCCGTTGTCAAACACGAGTCTTAACGGTCACTGAATTTAAATTCTGTACATTAAGTCATTACAAACCCTTTTGATTTCGATAGAGTAACTATCCAAGAAAACAAATTGGCAATCATAATTCAAATCAGGAAAAAGGATGAAGGTCAATTTTAAAAAATTCGATGTCGAATTTTCCGTCCGCCATTTTGAGCAAAAATTCTGTATGACCTTTCGCAAAGCAAAAAAAAAACAATAACAAAATATATTTTCATCTCTGTCGGACTATTTTTCCAAAGTAATTAAGGAACTAAACTTAAAAATCCATTTCCGACAGCAATTCGGATAACAATTGCCTAGGACTAAATAATCCAAAATCATTCAATTTGCGTATGATGTGCAATACCATTGTAAGGAATGGGTTCATGATCCCAAAGTCGACTTATGGGAGAGGTCTTCAGAAGGTGCCAATCTCTATCTTTAACCGTATGGACTCTAGGCATGGCAGCGACCGGATGAATAGACGGGCAAACAGCGTGACATCAAAAAATTCGAAACTTTAGATACCCAAAATTCTAACAAAATACGAATTCTTAGATCGATCAATAAAATGGATAAAAATAAGTATAATTGAATCATTACTTCGATTTATTATATGCCTTAAGCCGTCTGTCGGGTAATTCTCAAATTTATTCAAGGCCAATAATTTTATACAATACCTTTGTCAAAAAAAATTTAGACTTTTTTAGAAAGTAATTTGTTCAATTTAGAAAAATTGTAGAGCTAGTCATTTTTTTTTAAACTTAAATATTAAAAATCTTTAAGAAAGTTTAAAGATTTAAGTTAAAAGTTTCTGAGTCGTAATCTAAAGACGTTTTATAGACAAGTTCACCTCAAACTTTTTAGTAGACTATTTAAAGGTTTAAACAACTTTAAAATTAAAAACAACTTCAAAAAATGAATTTTCTATTTTTAGTATCGTTATAAGAAGAATTTCTTACAGCATAAAAATTGAAGAAATTTAACACTGAAAAGAAATAAATTATTTATCAAAAATAATGTACTTTACTGTGAGACAGTGGATTTTAAAGATTTATTTGAAGAAGTGCATATAACACTAATGATGTTTCATATATTACGTATTCATCTAAGACTTTTCAGTATATTATTAATTTTTAAAATTTTCTATTGTCAATTGTTCCTATTTTATTTTATTTATTATAATAAGATAAGATAAGAGAATTATAATAATAAGATCTTCAGCCGAAAGTATGAATCTGTTTTTGAATTCTAATTTATGTAAATTCCTCAGTTCTGAAAGAAGGAATGCATAAAGATTTTCAGTAATATTTCGAAATATACCAAAATTTAAGATTTCTCACAAATGGTTAACCCTTTAAGGACGAGAAAGTCTAAAATTGGGGGTGAGCAAAAATAATTTTTTCAACCTTTTTAAAGCAAAACACAATTTTAGATGACTGTATAGGAAAAAAATCATTTTTGGGTCACCGCCACCGGTGACCCAATCGTTTCAACTTCGTTATTGTGATTTTTTTTTAACATTTTAGCTTTAAAATTTGACGAAATTTGATACTTTAAAAATAAAGATCTTTATTGGAGAATATGAATCAACCTTGAAAACCATTCAAAGATTTTTCATTTAAATATTGTTCTCAGAAGTCAGAGGAAAAGTAAAAAGAGTGACTTTGACGGATCTTAAAAGACTAAGAAATTACATTCTGACTTTTTAGTCAGTAGAAAATCTAATTTAATAAATATATTATTTTACACTATACATATAGCTGAAACATCATTTTATATTTTCGCAAAGGCAAATAAAGAGAAATATTAGATGTTTGCGCAATAAAATTCATCTAAATTTTAAATTGTAATTTATCATAGAGGTGACCTTTGCAGATTAAGCAAGCAATACAATTAGGTATTATACTTTTTCTAAAAAGTATTGAGCAAACTACTATTTATTCAGAGTAATGAACTTTCTTCCTATCCATAGAAATATTTAACAGTCTAATTCAAACAAATTTCTTCCAAATTATAAGCACAAAAATCATTTGCTGGCTAATTTGCCTCGGTCTCCCATATAATTTTTTCTAGTTCCTTCTTCACAACCCTATACCTACATTATTCAATGCTTAATAGTAATAACCATATAGGTACGAAAATTTTATTCCCTGAAAACTAATTAAGTTTTACAGAGATATTTAACATACATTATTTGCATCATAAGATGAACCTTAATATTCAACGGGTAATTTTCTGTTAATTGAATTTGGAAATGAATATGTTTATCAATTAAGTAATTAAAATATTAGTCAAAAGACTTTAGAAAATTTTAATGTTGACTATAATAATGCACGTTTGATATTTTTATAAACCTTAAAACTTTAACATCAATATTTCAGTATAACCTTGTGAAAGGCAAAATTTCGTTTATAATTTTCATTCATAAAAACAGATTGTGACTAACACAATTGGAAAGATATACCCGAAATTGATAAAAAGACAGAAAAAGGTAATAAATTGTGAGGTAACTTCAAACAGAGAGTGAAAGAATGATTTAAATGAAAATTGCGTGAGAAAGTTCATGAATCTCTGGTGACTCGAGAGATCATCTCAATCATGATCAAGTGGAAGGAAAAAAATATTATTTATTGCTGTTGTTTGGAATCCCTCAATACATACCACAATCGTGTGTTATGCAAAAGTAGAAAAAAACGCAATAATTTCTCAATAAAATGTATTTCATGTTTAACAAGTATTTGCATAATTATTTCACTGGATGTTTATTCCAAACAGTAGTCTTTTCACTCTGCACTAACATCGAAGGCAGTGAGTTGGCAAAAAAACCACATATTGAAGGTGTTTAATAAAATACCATTTATATCTAATTGCAATCATTCATATACTTGTATTACTTTCTCCTTCAAATCAATTTGCGTAACATTGAACATTTAAATGATATGTGAAGCTTTTCGCCGGAAAAACAATATTTCCTCAAGAGAGAAATAATTAGTATTTTTAGGAAGTTCTTTTAAACGTTTTTAAATTTTGATAAACAACGGAAAAAATACATTCTAGATTGGTACGTGAATTAAGATTAATATTAAAATTAAATCATAATATGACCATTAAATACTAAAATAGTATTCTAGTGGCGATCGCGATTGCGTATGAGCTTAGAAATTTTATGATTAGTGATCTTTGAGCTGAAAGATCATAGATCTTCGTGATCACCAAGTTATGTTTTGTTGTTTGCTTTTGTAACTTACAGAAAACGCCTCGGGGAGAAAAGTGTCAATCTCACTTAGCACCTACCTCTACGTTGCAAAGTAAGATCATCAATATGACACCACTGACAAATTCGATGATCAGGTGGTTGAAGACTAAACTCTAGTCTCTAGTGACAAATGAGACATAAATTACTAATTAATCTCTGTCACGATAACTTTCATTCTTTTACTGCATATATTTTCATTGAGAAATAGTTGTCCCCATCAAGATCACGATCGCGATCCATAAGATAAAAAAAAGTACTAGGCTAACGGGTCAACAAAATTGATACTAATTCTCTTCACAACTATTTTAGTTTTGTCTTTCAAATTTTCCAAATGAATTTCACTTTCCTGAAAGTGATCCTGTTTGATGTCACTCTTGCTTTCCAAAAAATCATGCCAATGTGCAATGCCACAAAATCAGAAAATCACGAATTAGAGAAAAAAAAACTTGTCCCAGTGATCACTCACTGATCTTTCTCCAAATGTGGTTGCAAAAAAAATGTATCTGGAGAGCAATCTCAGAAGTAATTAACCATGCTTATGAATTGTTACAATAAATAACAATAAAATAATGGGCTTTGTAAATTGTTTTGAGGTGAGGGAAATTAATTGCTCTTTACTAAATCAACACTCATCTGCACAATAAACAGCTATTGAGACTTTTCATTTCATTTTCATGGTTCTGCGCGTTCATCGACTCGCGTGGCGCAAAATAAAGACCGTTAGACTATCAACTATGTGATATATAAGACTAAAGTCACTGAATTATTCCACATATTTATTCATATAGCACATTAGTGCAAATTTTGAAATGCATTCATACGTGAATTGATTTAAAATCAGGGAGGGACCTTTCTATAATTTCACTCTTCAAATGTTTTAATGTGATCCACCAAGCCATGAGGAAAATTAAACTTTGCACCAAGATCATGGTTAAATCTAGATTTTGCCTAAAGCTGGGCAATTTATGTTAACACTCAAGTAGTCCAGTGATCTTTTTAGTAGTAGATTTATTCAAAATTTATTCAATATTTTTTTCTTTCTTCTATAGATAGTCCTCGGAGTTGCGCTCCACTTCTCCTTGGTGTCCACCAAGGCGGTCCTGGACCAGACTGCCGAGGAATCACAAGTGAGTTCATCGCAGGTGGTTCAACAGCGCGTGGGCTTTGGTCCAAGTGGCGGCCACGATGACCACCACCATCACTATCACGAGGAGCACGATCCCGGGTACTGGAAAAAGAAATTAACCTGGAAGGAGGGTTGGAAGAAGATCTGGAAACCCGCCAAGAAGCAGATCTGGAAGCCGGCGTGGAAGAAGATCTGGAAACCTATCTGGGTACCCACACAAAAACCTGCCTGGAAAGAAATTCAAGTGCCCGCGTGGAAGCAAGTGTGGAAACCTGTGTGGAAAGAGATCCAGGTTAGTTCGATTACTTGAGATTTTAATTGATGCATGGTATGCGTATACGCTGATGTATAAAATACCGTGAAAGCTGAAATTTAAGTTTATACGTCCTTTATAGGGCTTTGACCAATTGAGATTTATTTTTCCTTATTTCCAATATATACTATATCGCATTTCCTAGATAAACTACTTCCATAATAATTAATCATTGTAAGAAAACTTACGGAGTCAGTCAACTGATTAGTCCACGCCCTCAATAAACTTTCATTTTTTTCAAAAGAAAATTATATAACTTTTTTTTAGTACTTTTGCAAATTTGTCTCTATCTCAAAACTTCCGACTTTTACGAGATAGCATAAAAGAAAAATATAAAACGATTTACATTTAAAAAAAATTCGCCTAATTCTATTGTGTTATATTATGTACTTGTTTTTTCTATAATATTTTTAAATTTAATGTCTAGAAGTCATTAAAAACATATCAAAATATTCAGTATTTTTTGGTTTAGAGGTTCTGGATCAGAATTTTAATAAAAAAAAATCAGATCAAACAACACATAAAATTAAGACAGAAAACCTTAAGTTGATTAAGAATGAAGTATGAAGGACTAAAAGGATCCCTAATGTAGAGACTGTTATATATACTACAACTCATCTACGTCTCTTATTTTCAATTCATAGGTACCGGCTTGGAAGGAAATTCAAGTGCCGGCCTGGAAACAAATCTGGAAACCAGTATGGCATCCAATAAAGGTTCCCGCGTGGAAGGAGATTCAGGTTCCAGACTGGAAGAAGATCTGGGTGCCTGTGTGGAAGGAGATTCAGGTTCCGGCATGGAAGGAAATACAAGTGCCGGCATGGAAGCAAATCTGGGTGCCAGAGTGGGTTAAAGTGGGAATCCCTGGTGAGAAATATCTCGGCAAGGACCATGAAGGGTGGGAGTACACTAGTCACGATCTGTGGAAAAAGAAGTTAATTTGGAAGCCACTGTGGAAAAAGATCTGGAAACCGGCTAAGAAACAAATCTGGGTACCTAGTAAGAAACTGGTGTGGAAGGAAGACTGGAAACAGACGTGGCGAACAGAGAAAAAACAGATTTGGGTTGATGATAAAAAGTTAGTGTGGAAAGAGGCATGGAAGCAAATCTGGAAGCCATCGAAGAAACAAGTTTGGGTTCCAGAGAAGAAGTTAGAGTGGAAGGAAGCGTGGCAGCAGGTGTGGAAACCAGCCAAGAAGCAAATCTGGGTACCAGACAAGAAATTAGAGTGGAAGGAGGCGTGGAAGCAGATCTGGGTGCCAGATTGGAAGGAGATCTGGGTGCCTGCGTGGAAGAAAATTTGGAAACCAGTATGGATCTCAGAATGGTTCCCAACACCAGATCACCATGATCACCATCATGAGCATCACGAATCTCATGGATGGGATCGGAAAGATCAAGAATCAAAGGTCGTGTGGAAAAGACACGACCAGCAGCCTCAGGCTACTCCAGTGCCACTGAATCCTGTTCTCAGTCCAGCATCAGCTGCCACTCAGACACCTAAGCTCTGAATACCATCCTCACGATTGCACTTAGAGATCTTTACATTCCAACCCTTCTGTGTAAATATTTGTTGTAGAGACATCGGCTAATGTGCTAGGTTCTCTTTATATATGTATTTTGTTTAAGTATTATATACTTGCGTGTGTTAACAATCAAACAGTTTTAAATTAAGGAACAAAATGTACCGTACCTTTAATTTTATTTTTATTTGTATCGTTGCTCAGAAGCACTGACGAACTGTCTTTTCAGAGCTAGAAAAAACTGAACTCAGTCAGGTTTTGCCTGACAACCATGTTGTTATGTCCAAGTTTTGTTGTTTCTTTCTACCAATAAAAGAATTTATACAAAATGACAAAAAGCTCGTAAGAGACTAAAATACGTTTTATTTCTTTTACTCCCCTTCCTAAACCTTAAGTACATTTTTTATTATTTTGGTCCTTCCACTAGGCGTGTGAGAAATTGTGTGGGAAAGTGTGAGCTGTATGATAATAGTGTCCTAGCTTATACGGACTTCATACTTAAGGCTTAGCTACATGGCTTAAATTCTCTAATTTCGTATCAGTTAAGATTTGTTGGAATACGACTTAGAATTGGACATTATCAATAAAAATCAATAAAATTGGTTGCTATTTTGAAATTTTAGACTTTCGGGAACTAGGCTAAACCTCAGGTCTGCAGGCCAAATCTCTTTGAGGTGGCCTATAAGGAAAACTAGAATTTTTGTACCACTACAAGGGGTTATTATTTTATCGATTGATCCCCTATAAATTTAGATTTACTGGAAATGCCTTCAATTTATAGGTAAGTTTGAATGCCTACAGAGGGATGTATATTATCGTATGTTGGTTTTTTTGTCCAAAATTCTGTTTAACCCATTTGCATCTACAATATTACTCCATCAGGCAGAGAGTAAGCATTAAAATTTGTCGTCCAATTATTGTCGGTTAAACTTCACAACACAATCAATTAAATAAAATTTGGTCATATTATAAGCAAAAGCGTTCCATTAAAATTTAGAACCTGAAAATGTTTCGAAATAGAAAAAAAATTAATCGTTTAGTAGAATTTTATATCTGAAGTCAATTATTATTCAATAACATTTATTTTATTTTATTTCTTAAAATTATTTACAAAAATATTCTGTAAAATTAACAAACAAGTCTTTTTTTGGTTTTAATCAGAAAATAGTGCTTTTCTTTTAGATGAATACAAATGTAAAATTACTATTTATGATGATGAATCCATCCTGGAGGTGGTTTCGGCAAAGGAACATATTCCTTGAGTTCAATGGGGCCCCATACCCTCTTCCACACCGCCACGTAGACTTTCCTTGTCTGCCAGGTCTTAACCCATCTGGGTTTCCAGATGATCTTCTTGCGCCAAAAGCCCTCTCTCCAAGGCTCACGAGCGTGAATGTGGACAACACTGGAAGAAACGGTTATGGTCAGGAGTGAGTGTATGTCACTACCAGCGTCACCATGACATGAATAATTAATGAGCGTGTGGAAAGTAAAAGTGATGTGAGTTCATTCGCGCACGCGGCTCACTTCTTGCACTTCTTAGGAATACAAAATGCGAAGGCGCAACATATTACTTTCCCAAGTAGTGTAATTGTGCACTCGGATGCATTTTAACGAAGTTTTTTCCACCACACCCGGAGAGTGAGAAAAGAAAATGCTGAAGAACATTCACCAATAAATCAAGACACGCGTTAATTGAATTAATCTTGAGGAAATTATTCTTTATTGTGTTTTACCTGCATCTCATTCATGCAATCTTACTAGTTAATTGTTTATATGAAACATTTTCTTAGGATCTTCTGGTTTTTCTTGAAAGTTTTTAAAGCGATGTTGGTTTTGTTGGTTTCAATTTAAATCAAATGAATCACTTAATGATATTCTTCATATGATGAAAATTGATTGATGTTCATACATCAACACTTCGGTTAAATAAATGTATTGGAATTGAAATATAATATTAAAAAAATATGATTGAAATAATCTTTAAAACTCATTTACTAAATGTTTATAAATTTTAAGCATACCAAACCCTCAATTCTGGGAATTCTTTAAGCGTTGAATCTTTAAGTCGGCCTTTAAAGGCTGAAATATGTTCTCCGATAAATATTTTTAAATCTAAAGTGTTAAATTTATTTAAAATATCTTTAATTTTAAAGCTGGTTATGAAGACCCTCTCAATCTTTAAATTTTAAATGTGTAAAATTTCACGGCAAGTTCGGAATAGATAAAGCATTATTAACCTTTTCACTCAGAATTGTAAATCTATAATTTTGGCTTTAAATATTTAACTTAAATCATTCTGCCTTCTCTATCTCAAAGTTCCCAATCTTCCCCTAAAATATTTTTTTTAATATATTAGAACATAATGAAAAATAATTGTCGTGAGTACGAATTAGCAAGCTGATAATATTCCAAAATCAGGGAATTATTGTTTTTCTTTGTAAATCTTGAAATAAATAATACTTGTCCTCTTTAATAGAATAGGGGAAAGTGGTATGCCTTTAAATGCGGAAGCCTTTGAATGTTTCAATTTTTCTTTTATTTCTCAAATCAAAAATTCTATTTTGTGAACTATAGTTAATAATACTATTATTTAACTATTTTCTATTAACTTCGATTAACAAAATTGAATTTTAGCTTTGGGAAATAAAAGAAAAATTTGAAGGCTGCCGCATTCAAAGGCTGGCCACTTTCCCCTAGTAATCATGCTTGGTCTTAAAATTAAGCCCTAAAAATTTTCAAATGAATAAATAAATGTAACTATTAACTTTAAAAACTTGTCAAATATCTTATTTTTCAGTTTTCATAGGAATTATTAAAAAAAACTTATCAAAAAATAATTCTTCACTTAAGACTGAAAATATATTTTTATACTCCTTGAACACGTACAGCACTTACTGTGTTATCCGTGTTATCACACTTGCTCATTAAAATTTTAATATGATTCACATTAATTGTCGCTGGTGAGAGTCCAAATGTGTAATTTGTGTGTTTGAATCATTTTATATTCAAAATTTGATCCATTTGTTGATGAAAAGGTAGACTTGGCCCGAAAAATTTGATATAAATTGATTTATAGCATTAATGCGAAAAATTAATGCGATTTTCTCTTTAATTTTTTAATGTGAAAAATATTTATGCTTTAGGTAAATTTAAACTTATTTTTGCAGGCCAAGTCCACTTCTTTATCAATAAATAGAAAAACCCCAAATATTAAATGACTCAAAGACACAAATAACATATTTGAACGCTCACAAGCGACAATTAATGTGAATCACATTAAAATTTTAATGTGCAAGTGTGATAACGCCGTGTGGCTTAGTTTTAGATGCAAGGTCCGTATATAGTGATATTTACATTAGCATTGACCATTTTCATATTAGTATTTTTCGGATTTCGAATTTTATTTTTTAATTTGTTTATTATGTTTTGTTTAGATGGGTTTAATTTTTTTTTGTAATTCGAAATATTGAAAAAATCAAAAAAATTGAAACTAAAATGAAAAAAACATGGCGTAAAAATTATTGTCCAATTTAATATCTCTGTCTAACTATTACGTTTACCTAGACGTAATGTGGTAAACTTAGAGAACAAAACCAAGAAAACGATTTCGTGAAAGATTTTCCATAGTCACATCTAAATAGAAAAAGAAGAACCTAATTGAATTGAACTTGTGATTTTTGTAATTATCGATTTGTTTCATCATTAAATTCAAATTTTTATTCAAAAATTAAATTCAAATTGTACAAATCTAAACATTAATTTCCATATTCCAATTTGCTTCTTAAAAATATTACGAATTTTAAGGGCCATAATATTCTTTCGAATTTTAAATATTTACAATTAAATTAATTTGCAAAATTTTTATACTTTGAAACAGCTTCTGACGAAATTCCTATGAAAGCCAGAAGGAACCAAAGAAAAAGTATCTGGAAAAGATGATAAAAAAAAAAACAATAAAAGAAATTGTAAATAATCTGACTTAACTAAAGAAGTTGTAGAAAACTCATAATTTCTTAAAGAGCCAATTTATATCACAGCTCGTAACACTTTTTACAATCAATTCACCTGAATCTTCATTCTATCCGCTTTTTGGCATACAATAAATCCACTGAGAAATTCCTGATTTTCTTCACAATTGCACAGAGTTCACTGTCAGACACACACTGATGCCTCAATCAGGCCAAAAACACCTTTTATAGTGCGTCCGGAGAGAGAGACTCTCAAATCACGGACCAGCTTTGTCTTCCCCAAATGCCATTCATGGCCAGCCAAAAGAGAGCACTAAACCTGCGTGATTTGCGTCTCAAAGACTCATGGACTTCCGATCGGAATGTCTCGAGAGTCAATTGATCAGTCAAAGCATGTGTTTTGTGGACTTTCCTACCTCTTCTTGGGCGGTATCCTCCTATGGCGATCACGTACCAGTAGTAATAATTGCGCAGAGTCCTGTCATGGCGTCACTTGTGTTATTGCGCACGATACTGTGGTGACGTCACAGGGGCGATAACTCTGGTCGATGGGCTACCTTCAGCCCCACCCCGCTCCCCGTTTTCCCTCCTACTGCCACCCGCCCCTTTTGTTTTTAGTTAATAATTTTAACTGAATATTGTTTGGAGTACTGTTTGCGCGTTTCTTGTTCCAAGTGTCTGTTCCTCGTTCCCTGATTGCCCCTTCCACCGACCGTGACTTGAGTTAATGATTTTAAGTGAATATTGTGCACAGTCCTGTTTTCTTATTGGATATTGCGCACAGTCCTGTGTTTTCTTATTGGATATTGCGCACAGTCCTGCTGTCTGATTGGATATTGCGCACGATCCTGTGTTGTCTCATTGAATATTGCGCACAGTCCTGAGTTCTCTTATTGCATATTGCGCAGATGACTGTGCACTTTATCCGCACGTGATAGAAAAAATGTGTTGCGGTATTTTTTCGCTATCAATGAATGAGATTTTAGGTGAGATTCTTCATAATCTTTTTTTCTTCTGCACTGTCCAAGTGTAGAAAAATGCAAATGCAATATGAGACCTTTTCGCGCGCTCGCTACCATATGGGAAAGAGTATGCTATCGCTGGGGCGCGAATTCACTGACCGAAGTAACGAATTATAGAAGTGTATACATAATTTCATTCATAAAAATAAATTTATATGAAAAGTCGGTTCCTATATTATTTCATTCTTCTGATTTTTCTCCACAGTCAAATTCTGTGTCGTCACCACAGTATCGTGCGCAATAACCCACAGGACCGTGCGCAATAACACAAGTGACGCCATGACAGGACTCTGCGCAATTATTACTACTCGTACCATTTGCTTCCGAATATCAAGTGCAATTTGGATTGTTTCGTAACATATTGTGTTTTTTTTTATGCATAAGCACATGCTTTATGACTGTACATTTAGTTTAGGAGATAATTTCTTTTGTGAATAATCAATAAGATTGTTGAGAAATTTATAGCATTTACTGAAAGAGGAAACCGGGGAAGAATTACCCAGGGAGTTTAAAAAGTTCTGTTTGTCTTATACGGGCTTCAGACCTAAGGCTTAGCCATCTTGCTTAACTCCTCTAATTCCTCATCAAGTATGATTTTTTAGGAAATTGTTGTTTAGGATTGAATATTATAGGCAAAAGATTCATTAGATTTTGAAAAATCAATAAATTTGCTTGTTATTAAGATTTTTGAGACCTTCGAAAACTATACTAAACCTCCAGTCTGAAGCCGGCTTTACAGAATGAATATTGAGTCGTATTTTATCAAAGTAAAAACATAAAGTAAAAACTAAAATAATTTAGCACCCGAATTTAAGATTTTTTTCTTTTACAAATTATTACGTTAAGAATTTCAATTTGCTTGCTAATTCTACCCCAGTCTCCCCACGTGAAATTTATGTGGTAGACATATTTTGTAAATATTTGTTAATAATGCAATTTAAGATCGTTTTAATCCTTCTTTAGCGTCTTTCTAACCATTTCAACTCATTTAAAGTCCTTTTTAAATTCTTCACAATGGTATTTATTTATTTATTTCTATGTCATATCGTTATAACAAATAAATCAACCCAGAATTGTAACATAAAAGAAAACTTTCAGCTTATTCAGCGTATGAGAATATTTCCTTTAAATAAGTCATCACCAGTAAAAAGAAGATGAATTTTTCTAGTTGAATTTCCGATATTAAACCAATAATCGTAGTAATCTTGGAAGTAAAAGTTGAAATTTCAAACGATTATTGCTGTAACATTCAGCTTTCACTTGAAAATTAAACTATCAGTTGAAAATTTAACTTTAGTTGAAAATTCAATTGCTAGTTGAAATTTTCATCTGATTATTGTTGCATTTTAAACACAGAGTTGAGCTTTTCAACGATTATCGTTGTAAAATTCAACTTTACTTGAATTTTCAGCCAATTATCGTTGTAATTAAAAGCCCGGTGCGGTGGCCTCAGTTTACGAAAGCGTCTAATTTTGCCCAGTGCAAAACATAGTGCAAGCAGCAGAGCAATTCAATATTTTAACTGTGTTCTGGTAAGTTCTTTAGAATTTTACTAAACCAGGGAGCTCAGAAAGTTAGGTAGACTTCCTGGATTTCGCGAAAACCATGAAAAAAGGGATTTCTATGAATCGTTAGGGTGGTTGGAGTATATTCGATGCTAATCAATGGAAATCTGAATCTGACGGTCTGAGCTCCCAAAAGACACAAATTCAGGCAAAAGAATACTTTTGTGGCCCAAATGTATCCTCCTTAAAATGTAAAATAAGCCCCATTCTCTATTTTGTTACAAAAATGTCAACATAACCTCTAAACTCACGGATGATAAAACCCGGCGGGACCAAAATACACAGTTCACATAACATACAAAGTATTTACGACTTATTCGTGGAGGAAAAATACATAGTTACACATGTATTATGTATTTGATGAGGACTTGTCATTCAAAAATACAAGTTCACTCATATACACAGTATAAACTACGTATTTCTGTACTGAGAGTACATAGTTATACGAAAACTCCGTATAAACTACGTACTTGTAACTGCAAAATAACTGTCAACACACACATACAGACGCACACGACCAAATGGCGACCAAACAAACTTGTCACATGCACCTGCCGTTTTTATTTCCAAATATTGACGAAATTATAGAAGTCACAAGGATTTTAATATATTTTATTCAACCAGAGATAACGAGTGAACAAATTAGATAATCACAAAGTATCATGTTAAAAAAATATTTTCCAAAAACACTCACAGAATGGAATAAAAACTCGCGTATTTTAGGTTTGCAACTTCTTTAATATTATCACTTCACTGTTTTCTACAGATAACACAGCGTCGCAAAATTATTATACTATTATAATCACTGAAATTACTAATAATTGTAACACATAATTTGTAAACAGAATATTCCAATGGAAAATATTTCGTGTCCCGGCGGGACCAAAATACACAGTTTACATGTCATGTATTTACGACTTATTCGTGTAGGAAAGATACACAGTTACACATGTATAATGTATTTGATGAGTACTTGTCGTCCAAAAATACATGTACGGTAATATACATATTATAAACTACGTATTTCCGCACTAAGAGTACAAAGTTGTACGAAAAGTCTGTATGAACTATGTATTTGTATCTGAAAAGTAGCTCTCAATACACACATGCACACACACGTATATAAGAGGACCAACGACAATAAATGGCGGAGAGACAAAATTGTCACCTGCGCCTGCCGTTTTTATTTGCAAATTCTGACGAAATGATAGAAGTCACAGCGAATTTGATATATTTTATTTAATCAGAGATAACGATTGAAGATTTTAAATAATCACAAATTATCGCGTGAGAAAAAAAATTCTCAAAAACACTCACTGAATGGAATAAAAACACACATATTTTAGGTTTGCAACCCCTTGATTGTTGTCACTTCACTATTTTCTATAGATAACACAGCGTCGCACAATTATTATATTATTATAATCACTGAAATCACTAAAAATCTTTACAGATATTTTGTAAACAGTTTATTCCATTTCCTGTTGTCAAATCAGCTGCAACACGCCTGCCAACAGCATTTTCTGTCATACAGGGCATTAATATATTTACAGTAGAGTCTCGCTATAGTCCATATTTGGTTTCAAATTTGACACTTGGGTCGCACTATAGTCCATGTAATATTTTAAAATTATCAACGATTTTTAGTATTGAAATTGCTCGACGGCTTCCACTTTCTTTGCGATTGTGGTACTTGTCCTTGCTCTCTTCATTGTGGATCACAATTATCACAATTACTTAATAAAGTTTGCAAAAATATTAAAATAATTATGCATGTCGCATACTAAAAAACATAACCTAACTTAAAATCAGTGTTTTGAAATCAACGGTCGATAAATTGTGGACTATAGAGCGATGGCCTATAGCGAGACTCTACTGTATGATGTATGTAGTACTACGTATTTACTCTGTAAGGGATAATACTTCACACGGACACACTCACACCAAAGCACACTTCGGGTCTCATTTGGTGCAAATAGTACTGAGTGAAATGTATGGGCGTACATGATGATACTGAGTATTCGTACAACGTATATACACAATTCATACGTAGTTTGGTCCCGCCGGAAAATCACCTAAAAATTGTTTCTCCGGAAGCAATTTTACCACACACAAATTAAACCATTGGAAAGACAAAAGAAATAGTGAGTTTTTTTTTTTTGTAGATTTTAGACTTATCAAATAGTATTCTAGAGAAAAAATACTCTCCGGCTAGTGGGAGATACTGTGCTTCCTGCTGAATGACGTCGTTTTCCGCGTCCAAGATCAGATTTTAGGTGTGATTCCTTCTAATCACACCTATTGTAATCCTCGGATTTTCTAAATTGTGATTTTTGTTGTTTATCTCGAAATCCTATTATGCAATTTTGAATTTTTTATGTTTATCTTGTAGCCCAGAAAATTTAAACCAATTTAAAAAAAATTAAGGATATTCGTCTAGCGGTTCTCGAGATATTTAATTTTGAAGATTTCAATTTTAAGAAAATTTGCTATTAGCGTCAGGCGGGAAAAAAGCGGGAGAAGCGGCGTCGGACAAGCTTTCCCCATATATATAGCACTCTCTCACTCTCCCTTTCTCTCTCTCTCCCCCTTTCAACATGGTGAGTCTATATCCGAAGATTTGAAAGGTGTCATATACAATTCACAATCCGCGATGTCTTTCGCGGATCTTCGCGAGGCGCGAATTTTCTCGCGGATTTTCACGGAACGCGAAATTTTTCGCGGATTTTCGCGGGTCGCGCAATTTTTCGCGAATTTTCGTGGGTCGCGAAATTTTCCGCGGATTTTCGCAGGGTCGCGAAATTTTTCGCGGTTTTTCGCGGGTCGTGAAATTTTTCGCGAATTTTCGTGAATCGCGAAATTTTTCGCGGATTTTGGCGTATCGAGAAATTTTTCGCGAATTTTCGCGAATCGAGAAATTTTTTGCGGATTTTCGCGGGCTGCGAGATTTTTGCGAATTTTCGCGGGTCACGAAATTTTTCGCGGGTCGCGAATTTTGGCGGATCGTGAAATTTTTCGCGGATTTTCGCGGATTTTGGCGGATCGCGAAATTTTTCGCGAATTTTCGTGAATCGCGAAATTTTTCGCGGATTTTGTCGGATTTTGTCGGATTTTTTCGCGAATTTTTGCGAATCGCGAAAACATTACATCAAACTGACTGTGTGGATCACTGATCCACACAACGTCACTGTGGGATGCCCTTTCAGTGACGGTGGCAACGTACAACATATATAATTATATGTTCCCCAAAAAAATCTCTTGCGTGCTGGAGTTTCTACAAGTTTATATCTTAAAAATGGAGCCACAAGGTGGCTCGAGGAGTTCTTGTAATAGAACCGGGAATATGAACCCTAAGGTTCGTACACTAATACAGAAAATTGCTGTGATAAATTAAAAATAAAATAAAAAAAGATAAAATATACTTACTGTGTTTTATTTACAATTGTTTTATTCGCATAAAAGAAATAAAAAGGAAATTAAAACAAAAAAAACCAACTTAAAAAATTCAACTAAGATAAATCAACTAAGCAAATTTAACCACAAATAAATTCAGCTCGTTCAATTCAACTTACAGTAGACTCTCTCAAATTCGGGCATATGGGACCGAAATGTCAACCTTATATAGTGGAAAAATTAAAAGATTTTTGTGATATGGTTCGGGTGAAAAAAAAATTGTAAACATGTCGGGCATCTCGCTCAGCGATAGTCGTATGGAGAAATATCTGCCCAAATGTGAGTTTTGTTTTAGTCCAAAATTGATCAATTTCGTTCAGACTTTAGGAAAAATATACTGAAAGTGAAATATTATAAATTAAGAAGTGTATACGGTGGTAGGGAAATAAAGAAAACGTGTACATTGTGAGTGTACGTCAATATTGTTGCGATACAGCAGCAAAAATCTGATACTAGAATCAAAACACGTTATGCTTTGCTTCAAGAACTGCTTAGTATTTAAAATTCCTCCAGAGACCATTTTTGCCATCTATGAAAATTCAAAGACTGTACGTTCTTGAACCAAAGCATGTTTTAAAATAAATGCTTTCCTTCAAGTAAAATAGTCTTTAAGCTCAACACACGAATGCCCGTTCTTATATCAAGAGCTAAATTAAGAGCTGTTTCCACAGAGCTCTTTTCTGAGTGTACATATAGATATCGAGTTTACACACTCATATATAATGTAAAGTGCATGAAAATCCCTCAATAATGCAAAATCACATCAAAACTAAGACAAACCATGCCAAATTTGGGCATATTTGATTCATTTGATAATCATAATCAAACATGAAAAATGACAACAAACTTTTTTCAAACGTAACCGCTGCCCGAATTAAAAAGTAGCCCGATCTTAAAAGAGCCGAATTTGCGAGAGTCTACTGTAAAAAAAATTAAACTAAAAATTTTCAATTTAGAAAAAAAATCAACGAGTTGAATTCAACTAGTAAAATTCAGCAAAAACTACTACGATAATCGATTTACTCCCATTACACGCGATAATCGTAGTAATTATTTTTTACTGTGATGGATATGCTAGTGTTTTCAGTTATTTATATTGTTTTTATTTATTAAATTTATCAGATAAAATTCATCAGTCTTCCAGTAGTAGCCATATAAGAGAGACTCCTTTATACTAAACATCCGTCTAAAAGAGATTTTTTTTTGTTTTTCATATCAAATTTTCAAGAGGTAATTTATCATTTCCATTTGTATCTCTAATAATGATCATTTTCGGGGAGTTTCCTTATTTTATCTTTTTTTGGGTAAAATTGAGAGCTTCATTCGAACGACATAAGATTCACCGGAAGTTGCTTCTCAGTGTTCTGTTGTGAGATCCGATTTAGAGACTCAAGCCACATTGTTGTGAATTTGGGAGAACTCGTGCGGAATTTGTAGATTGTGCTAGTTGCCATATTTACGAGTTGAAAGGTATTTGCTTGTTGAATATTGTCCACCTGTTCAGCCCTCCATCCATCCAGAGGACAAACTTTGCATGGTTCACGCTTGAAGTCAGCCCGATCATTGCTTTAACAACAAACACAAAACATTAACATGCAAAAATAGCTTGAAAATATTTTTAACTCACCCTTTAAAAGACTTTGGCGGGAAATAGACGAGGGAATTGGCCCAGATCTGCAGCCAGTATCGCTGCCAAGAGGCCACAGCGGGTTTCCGGCCATCCTTCAGCACAGTCTTTCGCCTAACGCATCCCTGAAACTCAAGAGACTCCTGGGCAGCGTCACCGTCCAGCTCAAAGCCACCAAATACCCCATCTGAGCTTGCCGTCGAAATAGCATCGGGCAGCATTCTGTCCTCTAGCACAGAGTCATCCAGCAGATGACGCGATTGTTGAGACTGTGTTGAAGTATCCAAAGATTCTGAACAAGAATTTGTCATTGGAGCCACTCCAACTTGGCATGTCTTGCTGAAGATGCTGTTGAAAGAAAAACATTGAGTTTACCAATATTTCTCACAATAAAGGAGAATGGTCAAAAGTATATGGACGCTGGTCCCGGAATCGCCAAAAACGAGAGTAGGCGCATTTTGTAGGTACTGATATAAGATTGAAAAATTGCCGGGACCCAGGACGATAAACGCTGGGAGTCCTTGTAAAAATGCCTTTATCCTTTCGATAAATCGCTGTTTTGACAACGAATTACGCAAGAACGGCTAAAGTGATCTTGATGAAATTCGGTATAGGGTCACTGTATGACTTAAAGTTTTTGTCCATGCACATCACCCCCTCCCCCACCCTCCATTCTGATAGCCCCCATACAAAATGGGGGCGCTTTACCTTATAACTCCTTTCTAAGAGGAGATAGAAAGCTGAAATTCGACAAGGGAACAAAGCTTAGGGAAGACTTTTAAGCGATGTATAATACCTCCCTCCTCTGTCCCCCTTTCTGGTAGCCCTCAGATAAAATGAGAGCATTTTACCTTGTAACTCCTTTCTGAGAAAAGATAGAAAGTTGAAATACAGCATGGTAACAAGGCTTAAAGAAGACTTTTTAACCATACTGCCCAAACTCTTCGTCCATCACCCCTTCTGGTAGCCCACATACAAAATAAGACTATTTTACCTTATAACTCCTTTCTAAGAGGAGGCAGAAAGCTGTAATTCGACTAGATGTCTATAAATGCATATAAAATTCAATTCAATTCAATTCAATTCAATTTATTTAATTTAAAATAGGACAAACTGTCCTCTGTACAAAAGTGGCCCTATACAAAAGTAAGGTAAATTAGGAGCCTGCAGAGGCAACATGATTCAGGATAAGCCCCCTATTTCGCTCTCTGGGCAAAGTGTTCCAGAGTATTCCCGTATTAAACTCTACAAAAATGGAGTTGCGAAAATTACGACTCCCTGAACTGGGCACACGGAGACACGAAGACCTGTAGGATGATCCAGCAACCACAAGCTCTGCGAGGTACCGCGGCTTACCAGTGGAAAGAAGCCTGGAGATGAAATCCACCACACGGGTATCGAGATAACCGGGCAGTGGAAGTCCGAGAATAGAGTCGATAAATGCAGAAATATGATCATATTTACGAAGTCCGAAGACATACCGCAAACATGAGTTAAATGCCAGTCTCAGACGATTTAGAGCGTCATGTTGTGTTCGAAAGAACAGTTCACACCCATAGGTGAAGAAGGGCACAATCAGCGCCCTAACCAGTAGCAATCTAGTGTTTTGGGGCGTAAAGGATTGAAAGCGCCGCAATGTACGCAAGGTAAGAAAAACCTTCCGACAGATCTCTGCAATGTGATCCGACCAGGTAAGAGTGTCATTGAAGATGACACCAAGATTCTTCACTTTGGAGGAGAGCGGGATCACTTCATCCGAAAGATAAAGTGGATGCGGCGAAGGATTCCTACCTCTAGAGTGAATGACCAATGCATGAGACTTTTTGGCATTCAGCACAAGGCCATTGTTGTAGGCCCATGAAGTGATTCTCTCCAGATCATCATTCACCGCTTCAAAAGCGTATGATGAATGAGACGGATCCAAAGAGCAATAGACCTGTAGATCATCGGCATACAAATGATATCCGCAGAACCTGAGAGCCTGCGGGAGATCATTTATAAAAAGGGAAAACAGAATGGGCCCTAAAATAGTACCCTGAGGAACTCCGTGAGTGAGATCGAGGGGAGACGAGGTTGATTCGCCGGACCTCACTACCTGGGATCTGGAAGCAAGGTAAGACGAAATGAGACGGACGGACACCGTAGAAAAGCCAAAAAGTCTCTCAAGTTTATTACAAAGTAGATCGTGAGGGATGCTGTCAAAAGCCTTAGAAAAAGCCTTAAAATCTAGAAAATTATTGTTAACTTTATTAGTTAGTCATTTTTTTTTCATTCTTTTACAAACCAACTACTTCTTCTCAGAAAGGAGGTCAAAATTCTCTCATTTTGTATACGGTTACCAGAAGGGGTGGAGGAGGATACGGGTTAACATGCATGGTTGAAAAGTCTTCCATAAGTTTTGTTTCCTTGTTGAATTTCAGCTTTGTACCTTCTCTCAGAAAGGAGTTATAAGGTAAAGTGCCCCCATTTTGTATAAGGGGTACCAGAACGGAGGGTGGAGAGAGGGGGTGGTATGCATAAATAAAAAGTTTAAAACATACAGTGACCCTATACCGTATAATTCGTGTATAATTCGTAGTCATAACAACGATTTTTCGGAAGGATAAAGGCCTTTTTTACAAGGACACCCAGCGTTTATCGTCCTGGGTCCCGGCATTTTTTTAACCTTATATTAATATCTTCAAAATGCGTCTACTCTAATGTTTGTATGAAGATGAACCAGCGCCCATATACTTTTGATCATTCTTCATCATTGTAATAAAATAGTTTTTATGCTCTAGAACTGTTCCTCCATGGTTTAGAACATTGATCCAGAACAAAAGTTGTTACCTATACCAATGTCTATCCAATGACATAGGTCCCGTTCGTGGCGATTCCGGGACCGGATTTGACCACTCTCCTTTGTCATAATAATAATAATTAGGTACTTTTTGCATTTTATTTCTTTTTTTACAAAATTAATTTTAAAATTTGCACATACTTAGAAGAGTATTTAAAAAGAATAATAATAATAGAACATAAATATACGAAATATTTAAAGTTAATGAAACGTTCATTATATATAATTTCAAATTTTTATTAGAGCTGTTTAAATATTGAAAGTAAAAATCGAAAGAAAATTTGGATTGACAAAAAAATAATCGTTCTTTAATTTCTGGACAGTAGATTTACTTAAATTGTCAAAAACAAAAAAAAAGATCTGATATTTAGACCAAGGAGCGGATATTGTGAAGTACATATATTGAAGATTGAAGCGTCACAGAAATATATTACAAAAGAAAGTGGCGTAAAGGCGTAGACTATAATATGGGGTGAGAGAAAAAGAGCACAAGGAAAGGAAATGTTCTTCTTATACTTTTCGTTTATCTTTTTCTACTTTTACGTGGTACTTTTTACCCATTTGAAACAATGAAACCCTTTATTTATTATTCCCAGAATATCATCCCCAACTTAAAAGGCTTTTCATAGCCACGTACTATGACAAATGCTTACGCTATGACTCCTACCTCACTTTAAAACATATTTTAATGAAATAGGGTCCCGGTCAAAATCCCGAAAAGGCCAAAATCCCGAAAGCCAAAAATCCCGAAAGCTAAAATCACGAACACCAAAATCCTGAAAGCCAAAATCCCGAATTCTTAAAAGTGCCATAGCTACTCCCACGATTGCACCCTCACTTTCTGGAGGCAAAGGGATATTTTCTGTGCTTGGGAAATTATTCTATACATTATCCTCCATATAATTTCGTCCCTTTTAGGATTCTGAACATTCGGTATTTTGGCTTTCGGGATTTTGGCCTTTTCGGGATTTTGGCGTTCGTGATTTTGGCTTTCGGAATTTTGGCTCTCGGGGTTTTGGCTTTCGGGATTTTGGCTGCTTCCGAATGAAATAATTTACTTTATTATTTTATTTTTAATTAGAGGAGCGTTGGGTGTTGAGGGATGTAGCACTTTCAGGAATATAACATTTTTGGATAATATAAATCAATAATATGGGAAATGTTTTGTATATTTTTAAAGAGTCAATTCCCAACAGAGACTATCTTGACTTAATTTGCTTGAATACCGCTCTTAATCTTCTGAGTAAAACTATTCTACACTCCTCTACAGGCTCTACATGTAACTGTGTTATCACACTTGCACATTAAAATTTTAATATGATTCACATTAATTGTCGTTGGTGAGAGTCCAAATGTGTAATTTGTGTGTTTGAATCATTTTATATTCAAAATTTGATCTATTTGTTGATAAAAAGGTAGACTTGGCCCGAAAAATTTGATATAAATTGATTTATAGCATTAATGCGAAAAATTAATGCGATTTTCTCTTTAATTTTTTAATGTGAAAAATATTTATGCTTTAGGTAAATTTAAACTTATTTTTGCAGGCCAAGTCCACTTCTTTATCAATAAATAGAAAAACCCCAAATATTGAGTGACTCAAAGACACAAATTACATATTTGGACGCTCACAAGCGACAATTAATGTGAATCACATTAAAACTTTAATGTGCAAGTGTGATAACGCCGTAAGGGGGAAAGCCAGTGATGGATACAGGGTGAAAGGCCCAGTTAGCAAATAGTTAAGGTGTCTCAATACCAAAAGAAAAATTGTATAATGCATAGATTGAATGAAGTGCCCATCATTCAGGATTGATAATAAGAGGCTTTATTTAGTGCCAAGGGTGTAGCTAGAATTTTAGAAAGAGGAGTGGCCACATTAGAGGATTATTCTAAAAAAAATTCGTTTTTCAAACACAAAAAGAGCTTCCTCGAAAATTTTCAAAAATACGTCTAATTATCCTTAATTTGAACGTATTTAAAAAACAAATAAAATACTTAATAGGACCTTCACGTAAAACTAAATTCACTAGGAACTGTTTTACAGGGAAGCTCTGTTTTTTTATTATTCTATTTTAGCGCCGATTTTCACGGGGGTACAAAAATGACCTCATGGATCTCAGTAGTTTTTATTGAAGGAAATTGCATTTAACGATTTTGAGAATAATGTCTAAAAACGATATTATTAAACCAAAAAAGCTTTCAGACCCTTTATCGACATAAATCTTGTTTTAATCCAATTTTGATGATTTTAAGTGATTCAAATAGCTCATAAACAGTCTTCAAATAGTTTTCAAAAATCAAATATAGCTTTTCTTTTTGTTTTATGGGCTCTACACACTAGAAAAATTTATATCCATATTAAAGAGTTTTTTCTATACAAGCGTAGGGAATTTGCTTCAATATGAATATAAATGTCTCTAGTGTGTAGTGGCCTTTAGGGAATTATAATCGAAAGCAGCTTCAGTTTATCTTTTTTGAAACTCTTTTAGGAAGATTTCAACAAGTTTTCTATTTAAAATCCATCATAAAACCATATATTGTTTTTATGATCTCAAATTATTTCCATAGAAGAGAATACTTCCACAGAAAAGAATACGAAACGTCTGAAACCTGAAACTTTACCAAGATGGACTTTTCTTGTGTGGAAATTCCGATAAAGACGAGAAATGTTTCTTCTTCTTTTTCTTCAAAGACTTATTTGAAGAAAATACTTTAAATTTTATCAAAATTAGAATGGGAAATGCTCTTTACGACCACAATCTTCCTGCAAGACAACATTTTAGCTTCCTCTGACAAGGGAGGTCATCGAGTCATCAAATTCAGATTGGCTTCATATTGAGAACATAGACGCTGGCTCTAGAACTTTCTTTATCATTAACATTTTATGGAATCCTTTGATTGCTTTTTTTTGCAAAGGAAAAAAAATTTAGCACTTTTTGAGTATGACACGATCCTTATGATCCCTATCCGCGTCTATGTTCTCAATATAAAGCCAATCTGAATTTGATGACTCGATGACCTCCCTTGTGAGAAAAATCGTTCAAAAATGTCCCCAAAATTCTCTTAAAACCCTATTTTGAAAATTTTAAAAAAATTAGGTGTTTGCACAAATCTTTTAATCTATTTGATCAATTTTTGTTTTTTATCAATTTTTAATCCAAATAAAATCATTTTGAGCTTTTTAAAAAGCTCAGAAGCTCTAACAAAATATATTTCAAAACAGTAAAAGCATTTTAGGTAGAATTTCCTTATGGTGCTTATATCTCAATGTTCTTGAATTATTTTTAATTTTATACTTTTTTTTTTATTTTTTTTTGAATGTTGTACTCGATTAAACGTATTTGAAAATTTATTTTGTGGATAATAAATTATCATTTTTATAAAGTCATCAGTACTCAAATAAATACCATAAACCAGTTAAAACCCATAAAATTTGTGGATTTTTAGAGTAGTGTACTAAAAGACGATTACACAAGATCCAAGACCTCTACTGACGCAATGTTTTTTTTCATATATAGAGCACTATGTATAGTAAAGACGCGTTAAAAATATAAAGAATCTGTCATTGTTGATAATAATGAAAATTGAAATTCACTTAGTATTTGAATAAAATTCTCATTGGGATGAGTACAGAGAAATTTTTGTTCCATTCAAACTGTTTCGTATAAAGTGTATTTTATTCAAATTTGTTTTATTAAGAAACAAACTGAAAGAAAATTCAACTTAAAAAATTTAAGCTAAGAAAATCCAACAAAAAAAATTAACTAAATTAATTCAACTAACCAAATTAAACAGAAAAATCATTCAGCCCACAAAAATCAACTTTAGAAATATTAAACTAAAAATTTTCAACTTAAAAAAAATTCAACAGGTTAAATTCAACTAAATAATCAGGGAAAACTACTACGATAATCGATTTACTCCCATTACACGCGATAATCGTAGTAATAATTTTTTACTGTGTAGTGATTGCGACTACCACCGTCTTACCACGGCCGATTTCATAAAAAAATACAGATCATATATGCCATAATGCATTAAACTTTTTTTTAGCTGTTATAATGATTTCAACCAATTTCAAAAATAACATTTAACACCAGAATGTATTGGTGTTCAAAAATTGAAAGCTTTGAGCCGAAACATTATACTGAAATGCCATAAAAATCACAATAATCACTTTGTTGTTCACGTATTGTTTCCTCATTTAAAAATTTTACAGACAATGAGTTTTCTGGAAAATTTTAAAGAAAATTCAAATTATTATACTTTTTTCACTTCAAAGAAAAATATCCAAAAATAACATTATATTTATATAATAGACAAAACCGCCAAGTTGTAAATATTAAGAAAAAAAGTAGAAAAGATTATAAAAAAAAACTCTCAGCTAAAAGTAAAGAATTCCAAAAAAATCTGCATCACCAGCAGCATTGCAAAAATCAATTTATTTTATAGAAAAAGAAACTTTACTAAAATATCCCCAATAAATTTACATTTCAGTGCCAACAGAGCCGCACGGATTTAGAGAAATGGCTTTTTATCTTTTATTGCATATAGCTTGAATCCCTCTCAATTCTGCATTTCTCAAATTTATTTTTACAATTTTATTGCATATCTCTCACATGAAAATTGACCGTGCATACCAAATTGAGAGAGTTTAAGCATCGTGTTTTGTGCTTTGAAGTCATGGCAAAGGCACAACCAAATGCAATTAATTAACATTTTCGGCTATTTGCTGTTTTTGCTCACAAAATCTAAACAAATAATTTTAATTTCAACTGCAACATCAACGCAATGAATTTTTAATGTCTTCTTCCTCCTTTCTACAGAAATGGACTGTGGTTTTTGATCATGAAATATAAGTATTTTGCTTGTTATTTTTTTTCAATCATCATTTTCAATGGCAAATGGTTTGTGCAGGAAAATTAGAAAATGCCAAGAAGAAAATCATTGTGAATGGTGTTGAAAGAGTATATATAAAAAAAACGAAAAATTGAACTGAGAAAATAAAATTGGTGTAAAATTGAAAAGAATCAAATGAAAATAGCATGAAAGTGTCCATCGAACACTGAAGAGACATCGAAAAGGACATCAAAAACACTCACCGACACTTGCATCTATGTGATGGAAGAGTTCTGGCCACAGAAAACGCTGGACAAGCACATATTTGCTGATGAAAATTGCGCGGCAAACTCGTGCTACGACATCTACAAACATTTTCAGCACATTTTTTTTTGTTTGTCTTCCTCATTAAATACACACGAAATCATCACAATTAGGTGTGTTTTGTGGTCTCAAGAGGAAATTCACACAGAAATCGATGAGAGATAGAAGTTAATGATTTTAGGATGAAATTTTAATTGTGGATAAACCAAAATAAAAACTAAACAAAACCAGAGTTTTCACAGTGAGGAATAAAATTTATGAGATGGAAGTGATTTTATTGGAGGTGAATGTTGCATGGTGAGTGAAGCCCAAAAAAAAAGTTACACTTAAGAATAATCTCAAGAAGGAAATCAGTGAATTTCACCCAAAGATGAACACAAAAATCAGATAAAGTTCACTCACTTTGTCCCAAGACTGCGACTCTTCCGGTGGCCCGGAACAAATTTAGACGCTGTGGAAGCTGAACTTGAGGATATTGTGGCAGACACTGATTTCGCTGGTGAAAGATTCAACGAAGCAATTGCCACAGAATCTACATTGCAAGATCCACCATCCTTTGATGTTGTGTTGGCTGAAAATGAACTCGGTACGGAAGATGAGGGCTCCAATTTGAGAGATTTCCTACAAAAAGAAATTTTGATATAAATTAACCACCACATTATTGTGATAAAATCTTTCCACAAAGAAGAAACTAATTTAGTCAAAATTAATATTCTCAATTTACCGTAAATTATTACATTCTTGTACAGTTCATGGTGAAAATTAATTGAGAAAATATTCATGAAATTGAACTAATCAATACTAAGTTCAATTTCTTATTTTCCTAAATTCTGAATAATACAAGAGATTCTATAAAAATTAATAACTCACTTGTACTGATCCTCCTCAAAAATATTCTGGAGCTCCTCGATGAACCTTACGTTCTGCAGGTACTTTTGGACATGTGGAAGGGGTTGGATGTGTCCATAGTAAGAGCCCTGGTAACTGGCGATGACCCTTAGAATATTGTTCATCTGCGTCTTACGCTGCTCCGGCTCGAGGCCACCTCCAGTGTGGGGAAAGGCTAAATCGATGTATATGAGATCGGTGAGGAAAAGACCAATATAGGGTATGCAGGGCACCTTCAAACTCTCTGAATACTCCCGCAGATTGGCCCAATTGTTACGATCATTGAAAATGTCGGCAAGCCGATCAAAGGTCTGCTTCTCCTTGCGACTGAGGCAAGACCAAGTCTTGGCTAATCGATAGATACTGGCACTCTGCATGGCTGAGACAATGGCAAAGAGGGAATGAAGATTATTGAGCTCTAGGAGCTTCTTGGCCACACGTATAAAGTGCCCAAGCAACTCCGCACGAATTTTAGGTGTGGTCCCATTGAGAATCTCCTGCACTGTCCAAAAACTCGTGTGATTGAAGCGTTTCGTGAAAGCTACAATATTGGGCGTCACTGTGGTCTTGTTCTTTTTTGTCCAAGCACAACTCGTGAGCTCATCGGGCTGAATGGCTGCAAATACTGGGAAGTCTAAAAGGGTGATTTGACTGGCTAAATCCTCAGGAGACAAACGAAGAGCGCTCACGGTTTGCGTATCAAAATCCTGCATTGTAGAATTTGTCGGTAAACTGTTGCACTTCTTCGAACTGACGAGCCTGTAAAGAAACCCATATATAATTATTTCAAAATTCACATAAAAGTATTACCAATTTAAAAAAAAAAAAAACATTATAGTCTGCCAATCATTCAAAGTTCCTCATGGAGAATCTTGAAGGTACACGCAATTCGTTCTGCTTGAGAGAAGTTCACCCAAGAAATGCATTACTTTTCTCATCAGATAACATTTTCTTCAACTGACCTTACACACTTTCTTTAGCTGACTTTTAGATATTGTTTTAATGGATATCTCGGATATCTTTAGAAAATTGTGTGGTGTTATTTATGGATCGTAAATTTAATGCGGTATATCACAAAGTTTACCGGACGATAATATCCTATACTATACGATTATATTTTACTAATAGGATTATAGGGGGAGGTAGGGCTATTTTGAGCAATGGGGCACCATTGATATACGATTTTTTCACATATTTCTAAGTTATTATAATTTAGTTACAAAATTCTCTTGCAGAGCTAAAACACATTATGTTATAGCTTAGATTTCTTTAGAAATATACAAAAAAATGTATCTCCGTAACACAAAGAAGCCTCACCTCCCCCTAGTTATTTAAAAATTAAGTATTAAAAAAAGATATAAGGCACAAACTATTGGGCTTTTCTTTCATTTCAAGACAAAATTATTTCTAATAAGCACTAATTAACTAAACAAAACCAACATTCAATTTTATAAGATTAAAAAAGATTTTAGCTCAAAAAGGTGTAACCTACTATTTTTTTCTGAATTTGGAAGTAGACTATAACCATTCAGAAAAGAATATACAAAAGAAACGGACGGATATAAAATAATCTTAGAGTAATCAAAAATAAGTGAAAAAATGAGTAGCAAAGCATCCAAGGCTTTGCGGAATGCTCGAACACGTAAAGATGTTATATTTCACAAGTATTTTCGAATGACTTACCATGTACTGGTTCTCAACCAATTTAAACAGATTCATAAATTACTCGAAAGATAACCGAAAATAGCTTAGAAGTAATAAAATTGATTTTTACACAAATATTAGTTACCGGTTATGAATCGGTTCATTACTGGTTCAGAACCGATTGGAAGAGGTTGAGTTATATAGTAAATTCCAAGACCTTTCCAAAGAGCCGAAACATGATACCATTCGGATGAGAAATATGCTCTCTAAAGCCTTTTAAACGTTTGACCTTGAAAACCCGTTATTAGGAATGATTTAACGGCATTTTCGTATATGGACGAACTGTCTGCCCAGATAAGCTAACATATCCAAAAATGAAAAAAATGCATGATGCGTTTTCGAGCAATATAAAAAAAATATATTGGACGGCAAGGAGAAAGGTGAGGAAGAAATGAGGGATAGGTTAATGGTTCCAGGGTAGACCTATAGGGTGGTCTGGTGGTCTCCCGAAGACCGCACGTCTCTATCTCTAAATGTAGTAACGGCCGGATAGACGGACAAACAGCGTGACGTAAAAAAACTCGAAACTTCAGATAAAGTTCCATAAGTCCACCAAAATGTAATCCCTCAGGAGGTAAAGAGTAAGGAATCGAACTATATACTATACTTATAAGAGGTAAGTATATACTGCTTTCTCTGTAGAGTTCAAGCAGTAAAATTAGTGACTCTTTTTTTTAATTTATAATTAGTTTAGAACTTGTTAAGTTCGTTAAATTTAAGGAAAAATTTAGGGATTGTCATACATTTTTAACCAAGCTTGAAACTACTTTGTGTAGTTACTTACTTTTTTAAAATAAAGTGTACGCTGTTTCTCTTACATAAGTATCGTTTATTGAACTGAACGATGCTATTTTTAAAAATCAATGAGTTTTTCTGAGAAATTATTTTATAAACCACACCATATATAAAATCGTCTGATGCTTTTGTAGTGTCTTGTGCTTTAGCACATCTAAGTGGTTCAATCCTGTGTTTATTACTTCAATTAACTTAAAAACTTTAAGTTAATTAATTAATCTGCTATTTTATGTCCCCTCACGAATTAACCAAATAAATTAGTACCTGTTAGTACAATTGTGCCTTTTCACCTAAAAAATAATTAAACTATCTACAACCAATTGCAAGAAAATAGAAAATAACTGATCATACTATTTCTAGATAAAGGTCTTCACAACTAAATCGTTATCATCGTTGTTTTCCAAAGGCAAGTTCATGGTCACCAGATACACAAATTTCTGAAGATAGCCAGCTGAGTATTCAAGAAGCTACTCAGACGACTGTTATCTCAATTTCCAGAGTAAATGGCATTTTAGAAACTCACCCATGATTGATATAGCCGTACTCGTGTCCACTTGAAGTGCTGAGGATGCCATTTCCACTGCCCAGAGACAGTTTTTTGGCCCTAGGATCCCTCGAGAGGGTGTAATGGTGTCGTGTGTGAAAGTGCTCTGAGAATTTCTTCTCTGCCGAGCCAGAACTCCCAATCAGAGGCAGAGCTGGACCACTGTGCGAAGACAAATCACTCGGTGGCGACTCATCTCGTGAATTCCTGTACATTTGCTCCTCAGTAAGCTGCAAATAGGCAAACAAGTGTGAAACTGAGCCTCTCCCCTTCGTGCCATCGAATATGTCTCAAGTCCAAAAATAGCCACCCACACCGCTCACCCATCCAACCTTGTCGCACTTTTTCCCCCCACATTGAGCTTTTTCATGTAATTGAATGGAATTTTCGACTGAGTTTTATTAACATCAAAAATTTGTGTGAATCATGACCCCAAAATTTTATCCACTTGCACTATATTTTCCTACTTGCTCACCACAAAACGAGATGGTTGAGGAATTTCAATCAATTTTCATTTCATTAATTTTTCCCCCTTTACTTTTGCTTAAACTTTGTTTATTACCAGACAAACAAGTGTGAGAGGTTCTTGCGCAAATTATGGCAGAAATTGAAGGAAAAAATGGAATATTGGGAAACTTCTAATTTATTTCACTTGCGGGTGTGTGAAATTCTTGAAGAAATAATCAAAAATCATCCAAGTGATATATTTGTTTTATTGCTTTAGGTATATATCATATTTTAATCTCTATAATGGGCTACTCGCTATAAATTCATCCATACCTGAGTTGAAATAAATATAGCATTTAATGCATTTTCGCAAAATGAATCTGGTGCATCAATAGGAAAAAATCTTAATACTTTAAAAATATTTTAAATCGCACTGTGGTTATTTTAGTGGCACATCGAAATATTTAAAATTTCTCGGAATTTCACTTGTCGAAGAAGCTTATTGCATAGGTTAATTGCAAAATATCTTTTTATTAAATTGTTATAAAAATAATTATCGTTTTTCTTAATTATCATTATATTACTTTTATGTACACATTACAGCAGATATTACGGAAAAAATTTAACTCCTACGCTAACATTTTTATTAAGATCTTAAGAAGGTTACTTACACACAGTAAATACGGTTTTAGTAAATCGAAAAACGCGGAAAATCTTAAGAACTTCTTGTGAGATCTATCCAGGGAATCTTTAAGGGTGTTTGTCCTTAAAACAATCGCGTCAGAGCGCTCTGGCCGTCAGAGATATCTCCAGAACCTTCATTTTCATCCTATATAACAATCTATTCCTACCGATGCCGACAATCCTACATATACTAACTCTGATTACGAAACAATTGTACGATAGAATAATAGAAGGGGGCTATTAACATGACCCCCATTTTCACCCCACGTATCCTCTTCTCTTCCAAAACATGTCTTTTGGGGGATTGCCCGAAAATGCGTTGTGCGATTTTTTGTTGGAGCCTGTTCAGGATTGTCAGAACTTCAAAGACCTTAGCAACGTACCCAAGTGTGATAACATTCGCTTGAGAAATACGTTCCCCAGAAATGTCCGAAAAAATGCACGACGCGTTTTCAAGGAATCCCGCAAAAGTGTGGTTTTGGACATGTTAACGATCATTGGGTCGATTTATGCAGAGACGGGGTTCTTGGAGTTTCCAAGTCGCTATCTTTAACCACTTGGCCTCTAGAGCTGGCGGCAGCCGAAAGGACAGACGGACAAACAGCGGGACATCATTTCTCAAAAATAATCTAAAACGCGAGGATATGTTTGAAAAAGTGTGCTCCGGGGAGTGAAACGTAGAAATTTTGTAGGATGAAATTATATATATTATATATTATATTGAGGCATTATTTATATACTAATCTCTCTGTGGAGTTCGAGCAGTAAAAAATATAAGGGCTATAACTGACTGCATACAGCGAAAAGCAAAGATTGTAGTGACACAAGGTTTATTTTACATTACTCTGAATGACCCCTTAATCAGGCTTTTCATAATGAAGAAAAAACAGCCTCTTTATCAGAAAGTTTATCGAATTTGTAAAATTTATGAGCCTGGCAGGAAAGACACAGCAAAAATTAAACAAATAATCTCATCAATTTTCCTCTAAAAATAAATCTCTGTTATGATTTATGAGACTTTAATTAGAATTTAACGATGCAAATTTGAGATCCAAATTAACTTTACTGCCACATATTTTGCTTCCATTTGGCAAGAAATTTTCAACACTAAAACACCCATATAATTTTCCCAGCTCATGAAAATCTCCTGACACAATAAACAGATGACATACCTCGGCAAAGTGGAGACTGTCTGATGAGAAATCATGTGGAATTTCTGAATATCTCATCATTTTGGCGCCAGTTGATCACAATCTTCTCCGCATAATCCTGATAAAGTCCTCCTAGATGATGTTCCCTTTCCGTTTCTTTGCTAAGGCGCACCAGAAAAAAAATCTGTAAACAAGAAATATGATTGAAAAATCTTCAATGTAAACTATCTGAAGAATTTTTCCTTCTTCCCGTTTGTTTTTTTTTTCTGTGGTCTGAAGAAAGGCAAGTTCCGAGAGTGAGAGAAAGAATGTGTTTGTTTTCAGTTCATTTTCCAAGCAGCTGCAAGACAAATTTTCAATGTCAAACATTCATTCCCAATCGATTGATTCAATTGCCTCGCACATTTGCTTTCCGTGCTTTCGACTAACTTTTTCTTACGTAGCATCGGAAATGTTTTACGGCATAACTTAATTATGCTAATGATAATATTAATATTCCACTATGAATTGAAAGTCATAGATATATTGTCATTGATGATATGCATAAAGTGGACTATAGAGATTTTCTATACATTAAAAAAATTTAAAGAGTTCAACTCTTCAAACTTTTTTCTCCTCCTTTATATTTATTTGTAAAAATTACAATTATAATTTAATTCTATATGATTACCATCTGAAACATTATTAATCTTGTACCTAAATCAGCATTAAAATGAGTGATGTTTTTTTATGTTTTTTTTTTTAGTTACTCGAGTCTTGCACACGAGCAGCGGATTTTACTCACGAGATTCCGAAGAATGGAGGGAGAAAAATTAACAAGAAACATGCAATTTTCTTGTTTGTTTGTATTCTTTGAAGTGTCCGCATGTGTGGAAAGGTGTCGAGCAGAAAAATAAAACATGACCAAAAAGGAAAAAAAATCTCGTTCTAAAATTAAATGCAAAATAGATTTATATTTTTTCTAAAAAAGGTAATATATATGTCACCAGAAAAAAATCCAAAGAACTTTTTCGCGAAGACTGAAACAAAATAAAGTTGCACTGGTGAAATTAGTTCAAGGAAATGCAAAATAAGAGAGACAATAGGGTAATTTCTTTGCAGTTTTTCCTCTTTTATTATTTTTCTTCACTCTTTAGCTGTCTGTAACAGTTTCCCGGACAAAGGGAAAACACAAGCAAGTACGAGATCGAGAGCGAAAAGAACAAAGGACAGGAAGTGGGAATTGTCTCAATCGACGTCTCAGAAATTGTCTCAAATTTCACAAAAAATAATATAAAACCAACTAATTTGTGTATTTTACTCTATCGGGTTAGATTGGCTCTTTCTTGGAGAATTAAAAGAATTTTGAATTGAATGAGGTCTTGTTGTTTTTGTTATGGTCAAAGAATTAACACAAATTACTTATTAACACAATGCGTGAATCAATTGTGGGGCCAATGACACTATTACATATTAAATATTTAATTATTCAAGAAGTTCACAATAACCACATATTAGACAAAATGATGAACTTCAAAAAGGAGGAAAACTTAAAGGGAGGAGGGCTTATACAATCTGCAAAGGACATTTCCACTGTTTTGGCTCCGGAGTAGGTTGGCCATTAACGCTAAGACGGCGGTGGACGCAAAACCTCTAACGCCTCTAAGAGACGCACAGTTTCACAGACAGTTCCCCTTTTTCCAAATAAAAAGAATCTAGAAAAAACCTGTTCTGTTCGAACAGAAGTCTTTTCAATCACTTTCACAGGAAATTTCTCTATGGAAAACATGGACTGCTGGTTCAATTGTACGCATGATACCGTTCTTAAGGCTCGTAGTGAGTCGAAAACAAGTTGAAATGCACATGACAATTGGTTGAGATCAGTGGCAAAGGCAATCAGAGCCAGTGCCCCCATAACTCAGTTGGTAGAGCATTCGCCCAAATGGCGAAAGGCCCCCAGTTCAAACCTGTGTGGAGGCAGGATTTTTTTCCTGTCTCTATTTGGGTTAAATTTGTGAGTTGAGAATCACTTGTTCTGTGGACAAAAAAAATCTTGGGATTACCTACTAAGCGAACAGAAGTCTGTTCAATCACTTTCACAATAAAAATTTAACATACTTTACTTTGTAAGTAGGAAAGAGCCAGCACTAAAACTATATATATTTAAGGGATATAAAAACTTTAATACAATTACAATTTGAATTCCGAAAAATATAGTACATATACTAAAACCAACATAAAGCTTGAGACTGCTTCTAACAGTTTTATTTTCATATTTTGCAGGAGATATATGAATTCTTCAATAAGCTCCGCCTATAAAAAATTCTAGGCCACATCCTTTTTGAGAAGTTTGACCTAATGAAGTTGATGTTATTGGATTTAGGTATTTTCAGTATATTTTATTATAATAAAATTTAATAAGGGACAATGTAATACTCTGGAGCGAAACACGCTTGTTTTTAGCTGAGATTCTTTACAATCTCAGCTTTTGTAGTCCCAGGTGAAATCCGACCTCGTCAGATCGGGCCCAAATTTTGGATTTACACGTTTTGACACTCATAGATCACGAATATTATATGCGCCAAAAATCGATTTTCGTGGACGTCCCGTCCGTCCGTAGTACAACCACTCCTGGATAGAGAACGGAAAGAGATATCGACAAGCGGTTTTCGCCAGAGGTTAAATGTCGATGGGCGGCTAGAAGAAGGTGATATCAGATCCACCCCCACCCCTTCCTTCCGCCATTTTGAAACACCAACAAATTTTGTTTTCTCAATAACTCAGCCCCTATTGCATCGATCGATCTCTAATTTTAGTACGTTATAGCTGGGCCTAAGAGCTTTCGATCAATACAAAATTTAAGGTCCCCGACCCCTCTGACCAGAGCTAGAAGAGGTCAAAAATTGAATTTTCGAATGGCGATATCTCCGGTTCTAATTATCGAATTTGGAAAATTTTCGGTGTTTTGGAAAGCTCTCGTTGAGTACTACAACAACGACTCCTTCATATTATTATGGTAATATGAAGGAGTCGTTGACTACAACCATTGTGACACGCCAATTTCATCCGATTTAATCGAAGGTCCGATTAATCGAAAAATCGATTTTCGATTAATAGATCTCGAAAATTTCGAAAACTTGACAAGCTTTTTCTTTAAATTTTAGTATGTTGTAGTTGAGGTCGAGGCCTTTCCAACGGTAGGTCGCACTCCTCCCTCGATGTACCCTGACCCGAGCTATAACCAAAAATGTCATGACCATTTTTTCCGTCTCTACTCCAACCCACTGTATCCCGACCCCTACTATATCCGAATGGACCTGACTCTATCTCTAATATTTATTAATCGATTTTAATGAACTTTTTTCTTTTGTTCGCCTTCTTCACTCAGACTATTTAAAATAGAAAATGACCAGTGATAAGCCCAGATAAGCTTATGGTAGCTGAGATTCTGTACAGATGACCTCGAAATGCGTGCAGCTCGGGGTGCTTGCAACTCGAAATGCGTGAAAATTCGATTGTGAGTTGAATTTTGGGGGTAAAGAATCGTGTTGAGCCAATTTTATTCATTTCGACCGACAAAAAATTACTCGACGCGATTTTTTAACCCCAAAATTCAACTCACAATCGAATTTTTGGGGGTTACGAAAAAACAATCCAAAGTAAAATAGGTGAGGTTACGCCCCCCCCCCCTGCAACATATATTTAATTTAAAAATCTGGGCTTGGTAACAGTTTTACAGTAAGGAATATACTTTTTCACTTTATTAAAAAGTAAATTGTGATTAGATTCTCACAAAGGGTAATTTCTTATGCAACGAGATTGTATTTAATATTGACAATAACAATGGTAATACATAAGAATATTGAGAATCTCTTCTAATACACCTGGCTCAACGCACTGTGTAATAGCATAGTAAAAACGCCGTATTAACACAAAAAATTAACTTGCAAAAATGATCAGTCATGGATGTTAATGTGATTAAACAGTTATTCTAGAAATCATAAAAGAAGTAACCAGAAAGATATGCAACGATTATACAATTTGCAGGAAAGAGAAGACATTAGAAAAGTATACAAGAACTGTGCCAAATATGTTTAGAGCAATTTCAATTATTTTTCTCGCCTTCCTAATAATTTCTCCAATGAAAAATTTCCTTACACTCTATAGGCAAAAATTGCGCCAAAGAGGTAGCTGAAAAATGATTTTAGTGATTGAGATTGGGAGTTTCCGGGCTCGACAGTTCATCACTCATTCAACAACTCGGTGGAATAAACACATGTGGCCAGTGGAGAGTGTGAGATATTGAATTCTTCGATAAGATTCTGGCGCATTTTCCGCCTCCGCTCCACCATTGACGCGTGCAAACTTTGGAGATTAATTTATTGGCTTATTTACTCCATCCAACAAATTTATGAATGGATGTTGGATAGTCATGTATAGCCATTTGCAGACCTTTCTAACAAACGCGACAACCAAATGGCTTTTCAAGCAAATGTACCACGGAAATCGCTTGGTTGTTTATGCGATTGATGGGAGTTTGGTTCATTTTCTCGAAGGCAATTAAATTTAATTAATTGCTCTTCTAACATGTGCTAAATGGCTTCGATATAGAGAATTTATTGAGAAATCAGGAGAAAACTCATCATTGCTCCTAAATACTTCGTTTAATTAAGAAATAAATTCGGATCCCAATCCCAAGACGATTTCCATTAGAATAATGATTCATTTGGAAGAAAATAAGAATCCTATATAGAACTTAAGGTCAAAATAAATCTTTTTGCTAAATCGACAACATTAAGTAAACTGTTCTGCAAGTCATTAATTATGTTGAAAAAGAAAACAAGTATTTATTTATTATATAAATTCCTTTTAAGATATCAAAACACAAAGTGTTTAATCAGCTTATTTGAATCATAATTAAATATAAACATTCTTTTGCTGCTCAAATACTTTCTTTTTGGTTTTAGCAAACATGCAAACTGTGAAAGTCTGTAAACTTTCCTTTCTCTTCTAAATAAAGCTAAAGGATATTTATTCCTTCCGTTAATTTTGCATTAGACACGCGTAGAATACTACGTCTTGTGTTCTATTTTCCAACAATCAACTTTGCAAGTCTAGTGTCCACTTTGCTTGGTTTTTTTTATTCTTTTCTCCGTTCACTTAATTATTATGTAATTGCCAGTTAATTTATGCTGTTCTCTCGTACATTTTGCCGCCTTTTCAGTCTCTCAATGGGTGAAAATTTTCTTTCAATGAACCCGATCAAGAGGTCTCAGAGTGGGAGGATGTGCTGATAAGATGATCAGCAATTGAGGAAAAATTTAAAATCTCGAAATATTTCCTGGACAAAGGGGTGGATGAAGCAGTAAAACCATGTATTTGACCAAGATGAATAAAAGAAACTTACCTCCTTACAGAAGCATACTAAATCGATAATTTCGAGAATATTCACATCCTTCCCAGCCGCCAAAGCACGAAACAATGGCCCTTCAGAAAATTTTCCGTAAACTTAGGGTAGGGGCCACTTTTTAAGTAAACTGACTGACTGCTGAATAAGATATTTCTTCTAACCGCACTGTTTAGGCATTAAGCACTATTTCTCAAACAAAATATCTCTAGCATTGTTCCAGACCGAGTGAGAAAATCAATTAATTCGCACACATGTCTCGCGAGCACTCCACAATTCCACTGACAGTTCAGGAATACTATATATGAAAACGGGCTGCCAGAGTAAGATATTTCGATTAATCGGTCGATTTATTAGGGTTCAAAAATTTCGAATTTTTCATAGAAAATTTCATGAAATTTTAATCATAAACACATTAAAATCTGACGGATAAAGCTTAGAAAACTTTAATATTTTTTTATTAACTAATCTAAATATATGAAGATTTATAACTATATTTATATATACAGTGCGAATTCAGTAGTGTAGAAACTTCAGTAGCGTAAACGACAATCATTTACACTACTGAAATTTTTGGACACCAAAACTATATTAAATTCTATTATTAAATTATACCAATATTATTTTGATTAAAAGTCAGTATGAGTAAAAAAGGTCACTTTGTATATCTACTTACAAAGTATCCTTAACATCAAAAAACTTTTTTGTGTAAGATAATAGCATTTTCGTTATAAAATTACGACACTTTTTGTGTTATTCCGCTATCGAAGTTGCAATGTAGGGAGACCGGAGTAAAATTAGTCAGGGTTAAAATTAGACAGTGCAGTGGGGTGTTATCCCCATAGCAAAAGAAAGCGAAATAGGAATAACAAGCGAAAAAATCCTCGGAATTTTCCACTATTTGCCTTAAAAAATTCCATAGGAATTTTCCATAATAGGTTCCAAGGAAAATTTAATGGATTTATGCTGGATTTTTCATATAGAATACATCCATGGAAATGCTCGTGGAATTTATGTGGATTTTTCCCCCAAAATAAAATGGAGAAAAAATGAAGCTGTCACATGCACCTCGTGATTTTACTTCCGAATAGTAAAGAAATAACAAAGATTACGAGGATTATAATATGTTTTACTAAATCAGCAATAACGAATTAACACTTTAAGCAATAAAAAAATATTTTGTAAAAAAAAATAATTTTTTCGAAAATATTTATTAATTAACATAAAAACAGTATTATTTTAGGTTGGCGACCTATTTAATGTAATCACTTCATTATTATCTACACGAAACGCAGTGTCGCATAATTAATTATATTATAATTGCCACATGAATCACTAGAAATGTTTGCGGAAGGTTTGAAAACAAATTGTAAAAGTTGCCGCAACACCATTTTATTTGTTTGACATTTCAGAAAACTAGTGGAAAAATCCATATAAAACACTATGGAAAGATAGTGGAAATTTCCATATGTTTTTTCCAGCTTATCCCGCGGACGTTTCACGTGTGAGTTTCCATATAAATCTTCCGCGGAATACCGCGGAATTTAACGCTGGAATTCCAGCATGTCGTACTAGTAAATTCCATGGAGCACTATGATTTCCATGGAATTTCCGGCTTTAAATTCCATAGGAAAACTTAGTGGAATTTTAGCGTCAAATTCCAGCGAATTTAGCCATTCGGACGCAAGTTTTCCATTGGAATTTTTGCGGAATTTTGCTATGGGGATAGCTTTCCTTAGTATACTACGTAGATTACCTAGAGTAATTATAAACCTATTGCTTATCTTTTAAGCAAAGTTATTTTTTGATGACTGAGTAATACTTCCAAAATTTCATGAAATTTAATACCTAACATATATCTCTGCGATATCGATATATCGTGTATTTCCACTGTAAATTGAAATATTTTTCGAGTCAAATAAATTTAACCAGTGAACTATACACAGAAATATTTATAATAATGATATAGGAAATAAATAATTTTATTTATGAAATTGAAGAAGAAGAGAAAAATTACTCCCTCTAAAATATTTGAACTTTGCAATAGAATACGCTTAAAAGAAAATCTAAAATTGCTGTGATTTGTTTTATACACTTGAGATAATCTTTATAGTTTAAAAACTACAATAATTTAATTATTAGGTTGCTACTAATAATATTATGAAACTATACACTGAGAGAAATCCGAAAAAGTTAAAATAACATTTCTGAAATGTTAATTTTACCCTGTAGTATTGATCCGAAATCGGTGTAAATATTCCCTTTTTAGGTGTATTAGGGGTTAAAGGTACTCTTTTTCATGTTAATTTTACCCTTAATAAGGTGTAAAATTAACATTAAAAAATGTTGATATATTTTTACACCTAAAACGTGTTAAATTAATGAGGAAAAAATGTTAATCGCACCCTCTTTTTTTCTCAGTGTACAAATTAATTACTAAAAATTAACAGTCAAACGTTAAATTTAGGCATTAATTAAAAAAAAAATAATGAAATTATCATACAAGTTTTCGTAATAAGAAATCGATCCACAATCATCTTTCGATATTATTTACAAGAATTAGATAATTTTTTGTGAAGATTTAATAATTTTATTTACCAATATTTAAAATTAAACTTATTCATTTAAAATTTACACTTAACTTAAATTTAAAATCGACACTTGTTTATTTTCTACTTTATCATTATTACTGCTAACAATAAACATTAGCTTCATATTTAGGACAAAATCACATTGGCAGTAAAATGCTCACCGTATTTCGTTAATTTACGCATTTTCATTGCAATTCTTATGCAAATTTTCCATTACCATATTACCTTATCTCATACTCGGTGGCACTAGGTGAAAACAATTCAAGAAAATTAAAGAAAGAAATTGAAAATTCCATAAAATAAACAGTGAGCAAAAAAAAACTGTAAGAGAAATTAATCGTACAGTTTTGTTTGCTCACCGTTTCTTGCGTTTCTTGCATTTTCGTTTTATTTCTTCAATTTTCTTATATTATTTTCACCTAGTGCCACCGAGTATGAGATAAGGTAATACAGTAATGGAAAATTTGCGTAAGAATTGCAATGAGAATGCCTAAATTAACGGAATACGGTGAGCATTTTATTGTCAATGTGATTCTGCCCTTAATTTTTTATAATTCTCTATGGAGAGCGTATATCTCTGCGGATGGTGTGATGTTTAAACTCTTTGAAAAGGTCTTGGAACATTTGAACTTGGAATGTCTGACAAGTTTGTAATGGTTTACAATCGGTTACGAACCGGTAATAAACCGATAAGTAATTTTAGTCCGAAAACCAATTATTAAGCTATTTTGGGCGATCTCTTGAATGATTTATAAAACGATTCAAATCGAATGTGAACCAGTAAACTCGCTAAAGTACTTTAAGTTGAGATATAGGATCTAAGCCACGAGTTCGAGCATTTTATAAAGAATGAAACGTTAATCCATCTATTTTTAATGCATTTTTCAAGATAATATTGGACTAACATGTGGAAAAGATTCTTTTAAAGTTTTTAAGAATCACTTTTATTTGTTTTTTTCGGTCGATAAGTTTCTTTTGTTATCTTTCCCGCCAATTCAACAAAATTGTTAAAACAAAAAATTAAGAAAATGCGCTTCAAAGTTTTCAATATTCGCCTGAAGCTCACATAAGGCAAGAGCACCACGGATCGGAATGTTAAGAGACATGCTCCATATTTAGTTGAAAATATAAGCCCCAAAAACATTTTTTGGTAGTTTTGTTTTTGCTAATTAGTCTATTGACTATCCATTTAACTATATCTGTGCATTTCATTTTTAAATATTTACAATAAAGTAATAAAAAAATATGTTATTGCTACTATGTGTTCTGTACCTCGAATCGTCAGGAATTTAATCAGATGTCTCACTAAAAATTGGTTTTATAAATTAAATCTGAATTATTGCAGTGCATTGTAATGTGAGTTAAATGATAAAAAGTAGCTAATAAATTTTAAAAAATTGTAAATTTGGAGCAACGATACGGTATTAACCTGACGATCCGAGGAACACTGCCGATCGCTGGTGCACTTCCCTTATCTGCTCGACGTTCCTTTGCTTCCACATCTCTGTATCATTGTAAATAAATGCTTCGGATTAGCTTCTGAAATGTTTGTGGTATTTCTATAATTTATCTATCGTTTTAAATAATTTAAAAAATCAATTTTTTACATCTAATTCAGAAAACCCCCTTCATTCAGCGTACAAAATATTAAGATTGCATAAATTGCAATTTTTGCATGTCCTTTGCCAAAACCCGTAAACAAATTTGTGAAAAAATAGTATAAAATTACGATGAAAAAAATGCTTAGGGGGAAGTGGGGTACCTTTGAAAGTGGGGCACTTTTGAAATTGGTATTTTTCTTCTATATTTAAGTGGAACTGAGCCATATCAAAATATTATTTAGCTTCTCAATCTGTTTGTGCAGCTAAATTATATCACGATAGGCCTCAATTTTATTTAAAAATAGGTGAAAAATTCCAATTTCAAAGGTACCCCACTTTCAAAGGTGCCCCACTTCCCCCTATAGTTTTGAAAAACTTTGCATTGATTTCGTTGAAACTGCAAAAGAAAAGAATCGCCGATTTTCTTAAATTTTACTCTAAAAGTTTTGACGGACTCACAGAACATTTGTCCCCAGGTTCTGTTATGGTCTCTACACACTAGAAGCAATTTTCCTCAAAAGTTCCTTTTCTAAAAAATATTTACATTTCTGCCTACAATGATAAGGGAAATTTTCTTTAAAAAAACCAAAAAAAAAACATTTTTACAAAAATTGCTATAAGTGTTTAGAAGCCTTTATATGCCATTAATTTTTGCATTGCTTTTCTTTCAATTCTTTAATTAACAATATCTGCATCAATAAGAAGGAAAAAACATTTTTAAAATACTTAAACCTGTAATGTAGTGAAACCTGTAATACTTTCGTAAATTATAAAAACACTATAATTGTGTTGCAAAAAAAAAGATCTATCTTAAGTAAATCAAATGGAATTGAATTTTGATGGTATTTAAATCAATTTAAATCAACTTAAATTACAAAAAATATTCTTTGTGATAAAAATAACACAAAGCCTTTTATTAAAGGTACAGTAGACTCTCTCAAATTCAGGCATATGGGACCGAAATGTCAGCTGAATTAGAGAGAAATTCGGGCAACATGCTTTTTGAAATGCAACGATTTTTTATTCATCTGCATACACATATTGAGTTTACACACTTATTTATATCGTAAATTGCATGAAAATCCCTTAATAATGCAAAATCACATCAAAACTGAGACAAACCATGCCAAATTTGAGCATATTTCAGATTCATTTGATCAGAGGTGTGCAAGAAACCGTTGACAACAAACTTTTTTCAAAAACCGAATTAACGTCAAATGAAACATGTACGTCAATGGTCAAAACGCTACTAGTGCAGACAATTTCCTTCAAAAATGCAATTTTTGACAAAAATTGCTCCCAATGTGTAGAGGCCTTAATGCAATATCCAAATAAATTTCTATTTAAGTTCTCCAATAGCCTGTGCATTATTCTACTATATAATTTGTAGTAATGATGTAAAGCAATTTAGCATATTGAATTTCAAAGTAAGTCCCTTTATACTTTAATATAATTTATATATTATACGCACATAATGGCTTCAAATGAAATAGCTTTTAGTTTTAATTAAATTACGATATTCTGTGAAAATATGAACAAAGAGAAGAACTCTTCAATCACTTCAATCACAGTGAATTCTTACCCCAAATTTTAATAAACGAATACTGAAGATTTTATGTGACAATGAAGGGAGAAATGTTGAGCCCATCTCCAACAAAATATACTTCCTGAAAACCGTATTGTAAATTTTAGGGTGATTTTTCTCATTATCGGGATCTAAGTTCGTGCGAGAGACGGGGAAGTCACCCAAAAATGATGCCATAAATAGACACGAGCCAAAATTGCGTCCATGCAGCTCCTGTTGCTGCCACGAGGTAAGTGTCTTGGGGCAGAAAAAAGTGGGGGAGACCCCATATCGATCCCGGTCTCTAATCCTGTTTTGATTGGGAGCTCGTTTCTATTTATATAACGTTAAAATACAGAAGCATCCACTCCTTCGGACGTTGCACAGGCGCCAGAATGTCTCTCCTTTCGGCTGGATGCTGGTGGTCCTGCTTCATTTCACTGCATGGAGGATTCTGTCTCTGTCGCATTAGGATATGTAGGGGAGGCTGTGCGAGAGTTCAGCCTCAATGGAGGAACACGAGATCTCAGTCTCAGCACATAACTCGTCCCTGCTTTAATGGCCACCTGTTACGTTCGCGTGTGAACTGAGAAAAAAAGTTCTTCAGGTGAATTCTTTGCACTTTCTAAAGCCCATTCATCCCCATAGATTTGTTATAGGTGATTTTCCCATTTGCTTGCTCAAAAAAGGGCTTTCCTGAAGCCCTGGAGCCCTATAATTCAGTTAAGTGAAAGTGTTTGTGCTAATTTTGGGATTTCCTTAGTAGCTCGTTTGAGCGTGGGGTTTTAGCAGGGGTCTTGCAGAAACAAGAATTTACCCAGACTGGAGCCCAGACGGAAGATGTCAGCGATATGCTTCGTATGCAACTTGCCCATCATGAGCCACCAGGTGGGCCTGGTGTGGCAGGGTGGCAATGGCTGGGATGACTTTATGCGGGAGCAGGTGAGTGAACCACAACCTCCGCACACCGCCACCCACTCATACTCCCACCACTTCACAGCTGGAAGAGTCCACAGTGCGCCAGAGATTGGGCGGACGGCGCGATTCAGCAGCTCAAATCTCATCACCAAATACACCACCAATTGCCAGTAAGTTTGCCATATATAGACCCCAACCCTTAGCATCTCATCCCATCCCTTTTCCAAATGCGACTCTCCGTTTAGAATGTCACTTTGAGTGGTGACGTCGTCGTATAGGAAAAGCGGGAAAAATTCACCCCCTCACAAGGATACCAACCATCCTTTGATATTTCCGACCCAGAAACCACAACGCCTCTCGCTTCCGGCCAATCCTCTTATTTTTAGCCCCTGACCATGAATACTCTCTTTGAAAAAAAAACTTGTCTGTGGGGTGGAAACGTGCCATATTCAAATGATTAAAATCCCTGGGAGTTCTAGAAAGTTTTACAATTTGTAGAAAAGAACTTTTTGGTAGCGACAGCAAAATCATTAAAATTCCCAAAACTTTTCCATTCAAATGCAACCAAATAGAGAACTTTTCGTTTAAGATAAGCGGTTATACGATGGAACCTAGGAAGTGGGATTAAATTGATTGGCAGATGTGGTACAGATTGATTTTAGCTAAGTTTATTTACAATCTCAGCTATTGTGATCTGATGTGAAAATCCAACTCATAGAATCAGACTCAAATTTTGCAGAAACACATTTGGGCACTCATAAACCACGAATATGATATAAGATATATATGATTAATATTAAAAATCGATTTTTACGACGACGGCCTGTTCGTTTGTACATTTCTCAATTATAACCGCTTCTAAAAGGAGGACGATGAGAGATTGCAACAGTGCTTTAATGGATATTTTCGTCCACATGAAAATATCCAATGGCAAAAAAACAAACGAGCAGAAAAAATTCAAAATGGGCAGTAAAAAAATTAAAAATGAACAGTAAAATATCTAAGTATATGGTCAGTAAAAAACTTAAATTTATACAAAAATGCGCCTAATTTATATATTTAACATTTAAAATTGTTGTAGATAGAATGAAAAGCCCTTTATTTTCCCTTTGCCAAAATTTGGACGATAATATCACTTGTTTTAAATTTTTTTTGTTACTGCTCAATTTCAACTTTTTACTGCTCATTTGTGCAATGCCATATAAAATCAATTTCCTTGTCATCATTCTTGATTAATTTGAAACACCCCCATACTTTATATATTTCAATAACTAATGTCATGGACCGATTTTAAGTTTTGTACTAATTATCGCTTTGCTAGCTATATACTTTTCGATTTATGAAAACTTGACCCCCTCCAAGTCCTCTAATCTGTAAGTTAATGAATCATAAGTACAGTTCCAAATACTCTACCTACATAGTATGCTGCATATGAAAGCTATGCGTCCTCCATCACAAAAATTCATTAACAGATTTTATATTAAACTTGTGAAGTACTTTTCCATTCACTTTTCTTATTCCGGAGATTGGTCATCAACGATAAGAAGACTGTGGCCGTAAAGCAACAACTTACTCAGAATTGTCTCTTTTGGTGTGGACAACAAAAAGTTGATTCTCTAAAAATGTCTTGGAAAAAAAGTAAATCAAATAAATCGTCTCTTCAATGATACGATTTTCCCCAGAATGCTCGTAAAATGAGCGCTGAACGTAGACTTCAATAACTTCGAAATTTGAACTTAAAATACTTTCAGCCTTATGCGTACGAAAACGAAACGAGAAGAAAACATTGAACTTCCAGAACCGATTTTCGAATGTTTCTTCTGTTGGGGAAATTTCGGCTATGACCGTTCTGTTTATGTTGCACGTCACCACCTTACAAACATTGATAACGAAAGATTATCTTAACTGATTGATTCTGAAAATTAGAGCTAAGGAATCAAATCGTGCCTATTTAATCAATTTTGTAAATCAAGAGCGGTCTTACAGACGCAATTTTGTAAATCAACACAATCAAATTTTCATACATTTCGGATTGCCAGCACTTTAAGTTTGTCCTATAAATCTTATCTGCCATAAGCGTATCTGGAGTTATCACTGGGTCATTATTTATAGATTGATTTAATTTAAAAGTCATTTGCTCAATTTCTTTTAAAACCAGAAGTGTTTAAACATTTTACAATACAAGAGCATTTATTCTATATAAATATATAGTCACAACAAAACCTTCTTAAAGCAAGTAAATTGAATTACTCAAAGTCAATAAATAAATTCTATCAACGTAATCTGGTTAGATCTTATTTAATTTAAAGTTGTCATGAACAAAATTTATTTATGGGTTGACTAAAACTGAACTAACTAAACTAAAAATAACCGTACATTAAAAATCTAACAAACTATACAAAGAGAGTGTATACAGTTGATGAAATGGTACAGTAAGTGAAATGTGTGTTTACCAAAAACCATTTAGCTCTTAACGTTTTTGGCTAAACTAAAAATAAAGCAAACTAAAAACTTTGACTAAAAGCAATAAAGCTTTCAGAACTTTTAACAACAACACTCAATGTAGTTAAATTCATGAATGAGCTTCGGTACCTTTCATCAGGAAATATATAGAAAATCTCCCTCTTAATATTCCATCTCCTTAATCCTTAACTTTATTAAAATATAATACAAAAGGTACCATATATACCTTTATAGCAGAAAACCTCTACTACTGACTTAATTCAGTGGAAAATTGCTTTCAGTTCCTTTATCTCTCAGTTTGAGTTCTGAAGAGATTCAATATGCTTCGGATATTCAAGGACTCTCTATGTCTATTAGATGTCGGATAGCCCACCCACTTTTTCTAATCACTAAGGAAAATAAATCTCTATTAATACCATCCTCCTGAGATACTCTATTACAGGCATTATAGGCAAATCACATTGATTTTTCTTTAAACAAATCATCCAACGTCCCATAAATAGATCCATTGAGAAAGTGTTGGAGCTATTTGTAAATTAATTTTGCACTGTGGGCACTAAGTATTGATTAAACATATCCCTCCTGCGGGATGTATCCAGAAAAGTTCGTCTGGATTTCAGGGAATTCCTCTTATATTTAGAAAAAAATCTTTTTGATGATGGGGAATAGGCGGGAAAATATGAAGACATGTCCGTGGGAAAAGTGGTCGCCACGTAAGCTCTCACTTTCACTTTAGCCTAACTCTGGGCGTATTGTGTGGTATTCAAAAGGAACCGTTGGCACTCTTGGCCACAACTTGAAGCACGGAAGAGTGAAAGAGATGTCCTTTTCTCTCAGCATTTCCTCACATTTTTTTCCTTTTTACTCAAACTCTCCCCCTCACCCACTCAAAGATTTCCTCTCATTGTTTGTCGTGTGTGCGTAGGTGTTCCGCGCCGTCGTCGCTCCTCCATTGCCCAACTGACGGATATCCTGAGGGAGTGGAGTGGCACCAGCTGCAAAAAGAACGTAAAGAATACACTAAATCGTCGGGAGACGCTAGCTGATTTGGCCAGGAGTTTCCCCTGGAACCGCACCAGCAGCATCGATACACAGGGCGTTCAGGCTTCATCATCAGGTGGTTACAAAAGACGCGAATCAAGCGCTGAGGTTGGCGGCGGAAGTAGAAGTAGTCGCTCAAGGTGAGTCCCAAACAATTGATCCAATACAAATGGAAGCTGAATGACTTTTTCATGTGCTCGTATCAAAAGGGAAGATGAAACATATGTTATTCCAATACTTAGTAAAATTTAGAAGAAAAAGTAAAATTCTTTTACAAAGTTTGTGAAGTAATTGGAAGTAATCATTAAATTTAATTAAACGGTATTCGGAGTGATAAATTGCAATGCTTATTGTTGCATTATCAAAAATTTATTATTTCAAATTTATCTGAGAGGTAAATCTTTATATAAATCTTTAAGCTTTAAAAGGTTTTTAATTTTAAAGTGTCAAGTAACCTAAAACCCTTATGTTGAAGTAAAACAAACTTTACAGTAATTATTTAAATTTTATTGAATTTTAGAGTGGTCGTAATGACCTTTTATATCTTTCAATTTAGGTGAGATTGTTAATATGATGCTTCTTTACTTTAATCTCGGAATTGGTTTAATTTTGATATGCTAAATATTTAACTCAAATCTTTACGCCTTCTTTAACTCAGAAGGAGTCATTTATAAATTTAAATAGAAAATTTTGATTAAAAATGTAATTGGAATGCAAAAAATCTTCGTTTTAAAACTTTGAAAAACAAAATTTGGACGTTTTTTTCCAAATTGCATAGATTAATACATAAAAAATCATTTATCCAATATTTTTTGAATATAATTTTCAATTTTTAAAAATGCATATAATAATAAATTATTTATATTTTGCTGTAATTTATTCACTAATCTAAATTTACAAAAAAAAAAAAACAAATTTAAATATCTTCTATATCATACATCTACAAAGAGTCACGGAGAGTCACGTGGACTATAAACGTTTTTAATCCCAAGGAGCATTTATCGCCATAAATGAGTAGAGATGTCTGATATCCATACGAAAATGATGGAGAAGACTTTACAAATTTCTTCTATATAACCGTATAAAAGAGGTCCATATTCGGGTGAATGGGGAATTTTTATAGCCGAAATATAAGAATTTTTTATTTTAGAGTTAATCGAGTCATCGTGTAAGGTAAAATGTATTGTTTATGACTAACTAAAATATAATCACTCTGTCATACCAATATTATAACTATCGACTGAAGAACTGTCATTTCTTGTCCATTTTTCTTTAAGACTTGCTCAAATATTTTCCTCAAATGAATAAATATTTATCCTCAACGATTCAGTCACATTTTCTGTGCCTGTGCACTTTCATCGCGTATGAAAGTTTAATTCAATAATTGTTTTCCGTTAGAGGCTAAAATATTAGTGAACAAAATTTCATTTCCAACTAGAAATTCTTAAGGGAAAACTGAGAAATTAAATAAAACAAAATTGAATAAATTTATTGCTTTTTACATTACATCATTTAAAAAACTTATGGTTCTCAAATTTTTACTGCGTGTATTGATAAAATACAGCCCTTTTAACAATAATTTGGACATATTGCACTGCAATGTTTTGTGTATCATTTTTCCATTAATTTGAGTTTGGCGTCGCCAATTTTCTGTATTTTTCCACGCCATAATCTTCTTTTTGTTTTGATAAAATAAAATCAAGATATTGTAACCCGAATAAGTAAGAAAAGCAAAAAATAAAACACATTTATATATTTTAGTGATTACATTTACAAGATGTCGTATATCATATTTACATTTTGTAGACTTCTTACGTCAATAATATCACTATACAGGAAAAATGTCAAAACAATGAAAAATTATGCTCTTGATAAACTTTTTCTGCATTCTGGGCACTCATTCTGCAATTTAGTTTCATAACAAATGATCTGGAAGCTGTCCTAATGCTTGCACTTGCGGTACACTGCAATTAAAGGAAAAAAATATTAGCTCTCACAAACGAAGTGTTAATTCACTATTTTTCCATCATTTGCACTTACTTTGTAAAATTTAATGCCTTTTTTAATTTTAATTTTTAATGCAGATACTCGATTTTCTGCATACGCTGGTGCATTTCAGGACTCTAATTAATGTGAGACATCACTTTTTTCACAAATTTTCTTTGGAATATGAATATCTGCTTAGTAAACAAAGTAGAATTTGACAATCTGGCAGCGTCATACAAAAAGAAGACAAGTTGTATATAACTTGTGTCTTTTATGGAACAATTGTAACTAAAATATATCAGAACATGATGTTCATACAATTTCACGACATTATGTGAACATAATGGCATGAATATGTAAGATAAATATACTTTAGAAATATTTGACATAGTTTTATACATTTTCACTCAAAAATAGATTATTACTATGACTTGTTTATAGATCAAAAATGTTTGGTCGTAATTTTAAGGGAAAATAACAATATTTTAACTGGAATTTATCAAACAAAATCTATTATATGTATAAATAGAAAATAACTGATTTTTTCTATACAATTTTTAGTCAAGTTATTATACTGGCATTCAACGCACATAATTTTCAGATAATATACATCCATTGCGTTCATACATTATATTTTTAAGAAATAGCTCGATTACGTTGAAAATATGTCGGTTACATTTGAGACATACAATATTTGGATATCAAATGCCCCTTGGATATTAAACCGAAATTTATTTTAGGTCATTGCTCTTATTGTAGGGGAGTCATTGTTCTTTATTATATGGTCAATTAAAATTAATAACTATGAATTTTAGTATTTAATAAGAGAAGACTACAATATTAACCAAGTAAACAGTAAACTACAATCAACAATATAATTTTGAGTAAAGACTAAAAGATTCCATAATTAAAAACTTGACCACGCCTTCCAAAAAGCCTGAATAAGGAAAAACAAAAATATTATCACAGTTAAAGAATCATTGTTTTTTTTAATTGATAACCTGTGTAATACTTCTAAACAATTATTAATTAGACTTTTTAGGCCAGAGCAATTCACAAAAAAACCTTATTAGTTTTCTAAGGAGCGTGGTAAATGGTAAAATTAGTTTTTCTCATTAGACTGAATGTCCAAGAAATTTCAAAGTTCACCGATGAATATTGATTGTTATTTTAGAATGAGACGAGCTTGAGCGAACTACAGAAGTATTATGGTAAAAATTAGTTTTTCTTTTTAATTATATTCTTGGGGAAGGCGTGGTTTATTTATTAAGGGAAATATACTTTAAATCCCATAAAATATAGTTTCAGACCTTAATGACCAGCGCACAATAATTTTTGTTTGTAAACATGTTTTCAAAATTTCCCATGAGAATGAGCAAGATGACTAGATCTAGATCTCACTCACTCTCATAGAAATGTCAAAAACATGTTTACTAAACAAAAGTTATTGTGCGTTGGGCATAATTCTAATTTTTTAAGTTTGTCGTTTGAGTGCCCTCGTTGAATGCTAAAAAAAAAGCTGTATTATAATGGCAATGACTATATGTAAGTCCTATTATTTTCTTTTTGCTGACCACTTTCTTCAGGACTTTAAAAATGCTTTGGGTATTCACACTGATCAAACTAATACATTTTCATCACTCTCTAATAAATAGAAAAACGTTTCTAATCATAAAAGTTAGTACCGCCAATTTTTGCTTTTTAACGATTTATTGCCTAAAAACTATTTTATTTATCTGATTTTTTACCAGAATTATTTCATGTAGCATATAAATTATGTTTATTATTATTATTATCTTTATTGTCAACGGGACGTCATCCATATAAATTATGTTTGATGATGATTTAAAATCACGGATTATGACCTATGTTTGGATTTATTCAATTGTAACTTCACACGACGTTTCGGAGATGTTTGTCTCCTTCTTCAGGTGTACAAATTTTGTATAAGAACAATTTAAAAACATTAAATAGTAAAGATTTTTTCACATTACATTTATATTAGCACTTACATGGAGATAATTGGGATAAATCGGGTCACAGGGGATTTAAATTGTTCTTATACAAAATTTGTAGACCTGAAGAAGGAGACAAACATCTCCGAAACGTCGTGTGAAGTTACAATTGAATAAATCCAAACATAGGTCATAATCCGTGTTTTTAAATCATCATCAAATATAACTAACTGACCGTACCATTCCAATATAAATTATGTTTTATTCCCATAATCACTATTGGACTATCAGACCTGAAAGTTGGAAAAATGATATCAAACAACTCAATTAGACTTTTCCATGGAGTACAAAGAATTTCAAAATTCCTGTGCGATACAAAGAATTCCTTTAGAGTGCACCAAACACACAAAAAAAAACTTCCGAAATGCTCGCGCAGAGTCAAAGAGTGGGTAGACGGGGAAGGTCGATGTGGGTGGGTGGCATAGGGTGACCGATGCGTGGGATGGAAAAATGGAAAGCACTCAGCGAGTCGATGGCACAATACGCGCCACTTGTTGGTCGCCTGACTGCCGAGCCATGAATGAAGAGGAAAGGATAGTGGGTGGATGGCTTTGGCATATGGCGCCCTAGTGTACAAGGTGTTAGTAAAAAGATTGACCTATTTTGTGTATCGTCTACAGGCAGGACTCTCGTCAGTACTCCCACACATCCGACTTGGTAAGGCTCTGGAACAAGCGAGATAGTCAGGTAGAACGTGAACGCGATGTGACTGAGGTACGTGATTCACGGCGTGGATCCGGGGACAGTGTTCGCAGCTTCCGACACGTGCAGGCACCCACGAAATCTCTGGCCAGCATGAGACGCAAGCGGGAGTCCGGCGTGGGCTTCGAGGTGAGCACCAGCATGGCAGCGGCGTCAGAGCCTGAAGCCTCCACGTCGAGCACACTCGTGGATAGTTCATGTCAGGCTCTGCCGCCGCCAGTCGTCTCCGTCACCAGTTCAATCACGCCGCCCGCCACCAGCCCCACAACTCTCAAGTCACTCAAGGTGAGTGCCTCGCTCCCGCACGTTTGAGAGTTGCAAGTGCATTGAAGTTTTAGTGCTGGGATAGATTAGAAAGTGTGGCTATCGGCTAGCGATGACCTATATATATTTTTCTATTTTCTAACTATATAGTATTTTTATTAGATTCTTGTATATAATATCCTAAAATTGTTTATTTAAACAAAATATAAAGGACCTATACTAAAAGGAACAATGAATTTTGGTAATAACCAAACTGAGTTAAAATTGTAGAGAAATTTGTTTGTAAAAGTTTGTAGAACAATGTATTATATTAGACATTTAAAGCACTCTGTAATACATATTTTACCATTACTTACTCAAAATGAAATTGAAACTTTCTTGAAATTCGCTTAGATTATTTAGTACAAAATTATCTTACCTTTTATTTTTGCTACGTATTAAAACCTTCAAAATTCCATCTTCTAAATCAATTTTGCATGTTTTTTTATGTTTGGAAAAATCCCTAGAAAAATACTTTAAAATATTTTATGATGATAAATCTTCGTTAAAATAACTAATTTAACTACTTCTACATTATCAAAAAAAAAAAAAAACAATTTTGTTGTCATCTAAGGGCGGTGGAGCGTGGCCTTACGTAAAGTTCAGACACAACAATTTAACAAACTTTTACAAACATTAAAACTAACACCATATCACTGTACATAAAATACTCAGATACTATTCATCTGTAAAAATTCATTTTCATTTGATATTTTCAAAATCTTGAAAAATTAACTAAAAACTGTCTAGGTTCGTCGAGACTCACAAACTCAATGTGGACGCGTATACAGACGTGAATCAAAGTCTAGTCCTGACATGGTTCCCAAGATGCAACGTCTACAGCGTCAAGCTACCACATACGACGAGCCTCCAGGTACTAGTCGTCGTGATTCTCAGCCTACGCTAGCGACAGAAGGTGAGGAACGCCGTGCACGTAGGGACAGTCTCAGTCCTGACTCAGTGACTGCGGCCCAGCGTGGCAGGCGGGACTCGCGTTCACATCTGTCTCCGGATCGGAGCCGAGATCATGATAGCGAGGTACACAGGCGTTGCCGAGAGAAGATCAGGCGTCAGTCTTCATCAACAGCCAGGATGTCCAGGTCACCGGATTCCAGCAGTTGCTGCTCTTCACGAGATCCCAGTCCCAGCCAGTGTCCCCCATCGTATGTTGTTGCTTCAGAACCGAGTGTCAGACCAGCAATTCGACGACAGTCCACAACTGAGGAGATCTTAATTGCTAGGGGTTTCAGAAGACAGAGCACAACTGACGAGATGATCCGTTGCCGGAACTTTAGAAGACAGAGCTCTCAGAGCGACGATGTCTGCAGATACCGTGGGAGGCGTGACTCCAGTGTCCAGATCATAGATGGGACAATAGGAACTATGACTGTGGAGACTACCAGCACAGTCTTTGACAGCAGCACTCAAACCGATCCATCGCCACAATACGAAAACAATCACTACCACGAGGAGTGTCTCAGGTGCAACTCTTGCGGAGTTAACTTGACCGGTCCTAATCAGAAACGTGCTCGTCGCTTCAAGAATCACATTCTCTGCGATCTGCATTTTGCTGACGTTGCTTTAATGGAGTGTTCAGACTTTATGCAACAGCTCAGGAGTTTTAAACCTCAATCCTTGGGATGTGCAGTGGCTCGACGTAAGAGCTCAACTACACTCATCTTCCCACTGCCTCCTCAAGCATGCTCAGATGAATTCTGTGAGGAATATCCCCATAATTTAATCCCAACCCCTGGCTATTGGATCGAATGTTCAAGACAGAAAATTTCAACAGCTGGTCAGGGATGGAATGACAGTGGCTCGGAAAATGACAATGATTCAGAAACACGAGACAGATGTACAGATTTATGTGAAGATGATGAAGAAGATTCAGAAAATGGGACTAAGAAGAAAACGACAATAGAAGAGCAGTGGGAGCAGCAGCAAGGTTTCGAACTGACATCAGTAGAGCAAGAGACTTACGAAAAACATTTCTACGGAACAGAGCATTGGAATTATTTTACTAATGATGAGGATCTTGGACCAGTTATCCTTTCAATTAAACAGGAAACTTTAAATGGACGAGATCAGTTCCGTATCCTAGTTAGGGCTATTTCTTACACAGTTCATGGACTCATTCCAGCTTCATGTGTTTTTGCAGATAGGTTGGTCCTTTAGTAATCTTAGGCTTGTCTCTGATTTTAAAACTTGTTTAATTTTCAGATATAACCGTGAGGAAGTAGTGAGGTCTTTGGGCAAAGAAGTTAATCTAAATCCACCCTTAACTTTAGGGCAACTTCAGGATACTCCTGAGGAACTCCTAAAGCTCGATCAAGTTTTTATAAAGTCAGAACTAAAAGTTGGAGTTATTTATATCAAAGAGAACCAATATACTGAAGAAGAAATCCTTGAGAATAATGAAAACTCTCCCCTTTTTGATGAATTTCTGCAACTCCTAGGAGATAAGGTTCGCCTCAAAGGTTTCGACAAGTACAAAGGTGGTCTGGACACCGTTCACGACCTTACAGGTTAGTCTTACATTTAAATTTGGGAATCTTTGCCAATCCCACTTTTTGCATAGGGCTTTACTCGGTTCATACCAATTGGAGAGGCATTGAGATTATGTTCCATGTGTCTACAATGCTTCCATACGAGAGGCACGATGTTCAGAAGCTTCAAAGAAAAAGACATATCGGAAATGATATCGTTTGCGTTGTCTTCCTGGAAGCAGACAACACTCTATTCTCACCAGCTTGCATCAAGTCTCATTTTCTGCATACATTTATATTGGTAAAAAAAATGCATTGAAAACAAAACTGTAAGATATCGAAAATTAAGATTGTATGTGATTTTTGTTTAGGTTCGTGTTTCAGCAAGGATCAAAAGAAAACCCACTAGATATGAAGTATCTGTAGTAACCAGAGACGAAGTTGGAGCCTACAAGCCCTATTTATGGGAGCAATCTGTCTTTATGAAAGATCAAATGTTCAGGTAAATTCAAAGTTGAGATTTAGGGTAGAAGTACCACTAGTATTTAATTTTTCTTTTCCATAAGGGAATGGATCTTGACGAAGATTGTAAATGGAGAACGTGCTTCGTATTCAGCACCAAAATTTGCACGAATGCAGGAGAGAACACGGTCCCAAATGCTGGAGGATATTGTGGCAAATCTCGCCAATCATGCAGAAACCGGCCAAATACCCAAACCCTACCGTCGTGGCTCGTGGAGACCGATCGGTGAGGAATTATGCAAAGTAACTTGCTGTGTGCAATTCAATGTTCACCATAGTATGTACTGCATATTTAACTATTCTCTCTGCTTTCCACCTTCTCTCTCTTTCTCCATCCCATTTCTATTCGCACTCTCTTCACCCTTGAGTTATCCTCATTGAGCATTTTCTTCTTTTCTCTGCTAACTCATCACAAATCTTTTCAAACCATCTTTTTTCAAACTGGATGCCCTTTTGTGCTTATCATCACTAAAATCTCTATCGCATTATGGCCTTACTCATTGAACACAATTATTTGTCTTTATCATCAACAAAAGCTTCAAAAAAAGAATTCGACTTCCTGGTGAGACAAAATAGTTTTAAAAAAATCTAGAAATACTGTTTAAGAAAATCTACATAATGTTATTATAAATTAAAGTTTTCGGCAATATTTGAGAATGTGAAAAAACAATATAGGTCTTTATTAAGAATTCCTCTAAATCTGACAAATTACTAAATACTCTTTACAAAACCTTTACAAAAAACAAATAGGCAACTAAATTGGAGTCTTACTGCATATCGTTACTTTAACAATGATATACGAATATTTAAATATACGCCCTTTAATTTGATTTAGGTAGGAACGTAAGATCACTATATATCAATAAACTACACCCCTTCAAGCTTTATGCCTCAAACAGACTCAGGCTGATCCTTCTGAATATTTAGCCCGCAAATTTTGGTGATAGTGGATCAGCTTAAACTATCATACACTATTAGCACTATTATGTGCAGTTTCTTTCGGTGTTCGTCAAAGGATTGTCTTCTTCTCAAGACCAAAAAGACTGAATTGTCTCCAAAGCTTTCGACCCTCGATATGGGCTGTCCTCAGTGGGTCAATTAAAATCTTTTAAATGATTTGGAATCTATATTGATGGGGAAACCGGAAATCGTCGGGAAATGGAATCTCTCAAGGAAAACTCATCAACTTTTCTCATTTTTTTTTCTCAAAGCTTTCGGCTCAGGCTCCGAGCCTTCATCAGTGACTGGAGCAAAAGAGAGAGCCATTCTTTATTCATACTTTTCATAAATATTTTTTCCAACTTACTCAAGTCTAATATTACTCTCCTGAGATTCGTTCAAGACATTTAACGTCAAATTATGGGTACAGGGCATATGGACAAAGTGGGGGCACGTTTTTACAATTCTACAAAGCTTTTTCACTATTTCGGCAACAATTTTACAATTAATAGAAATGTTAGAGGCTTCTGGGATCTCTTCTTTGTTCGCACTAAACTCTTTGGCAGTCCAGAAGTTGAGGAACGGTTTCTGATTTTAATTTTGTCTGTTGGCTATTTTTGAATTTGTTTCTCGTTTTTCTGGTGTCTGTTTTAAAATTTGGAATCGCTCTCCGTCCTCTTAACACTACATTATAGCCACTAAAAACTTAATTGCTTCTTGAACATGGAATATTTTTGGATACTTTTAAAAAAATAAATTTTACTTGATCTTCCTTATTTTGCTGCTTTCTTTTTAATGGATTTGTTCCAACTACTGCAAGAAAAAGAAACTTACTGCGATAAGAAAAATCAAATAAATTAAAAAGTATAAAAAAAATCCTATTTTCAAGAAGAAATTAAGTTTTGTGTAGTGTTAAGAGGACGAAAAGCGATTCAAAATCATTTAAAAGATTTTAATGGACCCATCGAAAAAGACCCATACCGCGGGTCGAAAGCTTTGAAGAAAAAACAGTCTTTTTTGTTTTGAGAAGAAGCCAATCCTCTGATGAACATCACAAGAGACTGAAGATAATACACATCTACGACGGTATTCGAAGATATCATACACTGAAAATTTAAGATCAGGGATTAGACGTTTTAAGCGTATATGTTTTAATCTGATCCATTACCGCAAAATTTTATGAACTAAATATTTTCAAGCATCAGCCTGATTCTATTTGGACTTTTAGAATTAATATACAAATGCATTATTATTATTTTTATGTGGGATTGTTGAACCCATGCCTCGTTGAATCAACTTCACGTATAGTTTATTGGTTGCATTTTGAAACACTTAAACTAGAAAAAATCTTGGTGATCTAAAGCGGATTCGAACTTGAGACGCTTACATTTAAGGGCAAATACTATAGGGGGAAGTGGGGCACCTTTGAATGTGGGGCAGCTCTGAAATTGGCATTTTCATCTATATTTAAATAAAATTGAGCCTTATTATGATATAATTTAGCTGCACAAATAGATTGAGAAGCTAAATTACATTATGATATGGCTCAGTTCCATTTTAAAAATAGGAGAAAAACCTCAATTTCGAAGCTGCCCCACATTCAAAGGTGAACCACTTCCTCCTACCATGCTATAATGATTGAAAAAGAAAACACTTTCACTATTTTTTATGTGTGTCAAAAGTTCAATCTTTAATAAAATTTTATAAATCTTCACATCAATACCATAAGGAAATTCTTTATTTTAATACTAATTTTGATCAAAGAGCAATAAAATTAAAATATTGCATTGAATGACTAACAATGCTAAAAATTTCAGAAGATACTGAAGAGAAGAAAATGCCTCAGCTATAGCCTCGAAAAAGAAGAAAGAAGCAGTCGAGAAAAGAACCATGTCAAAGGCCATTTATCCGACTATTTGCAATTTTTCCTTTTCTACTTCCTTTTCAGGGCACATGCGTCCATCATCACCCCTCCTGGATTCAGTTCGTGATCAGTTTGAAGACCACGATCAATTAGCCCAGGACTTCCAGCGTGCTTTCTTAAATGCCGAGCCACAGGTACAGAATCCTCAGCTTTTCGATGTAGCTTTTCTTGTGGGTCAATCCAAACAAAAGGTGAAGTTGATTGGGGTTCGGGCGATCCTTGGTGTGCGCAGTAGGGTATTCCAAGAGATGCTGTATGGAATACAGACCGGCTTTGGGTCACCCCAGGTGCCAGTAGCTGAGATCTTAGCAAGACCCGTGCCAGCTCTAGTATCACCACAGAACCAGAAGAAGAGCTCAAACTTCCTCCAAGTGCCGGATATGGAAGCACCACGACCAAAGAGTGTACCCTCATCGCCCATGGTTAAGAGGGCTTTTTCTCGACTGGGCACCATCACAGGTTGGGGCAGATCCATCAAAAAGCAAAATTCACAATTAAATGCTGATGATAAAAAGAAATGGGCCTCCATTCAAGACTTTTCAAGTAAGTGCTTTAAAATTTCCTTACAAAAAAGACAGCAGTAATTTTTTAATATTCTTTAGATGGAAAAGACGGTGGAAAAGAAAAGAATCCGTCGCAGTTCTTGGTTCCAGGACTCTCCGTTTGTGCTGATGTCCAGAAAGTGGATCGTGCGAAGCTGGCACAAACTGAATTTAACATTATTGAGTTTGATTCGGAAACTTTCAGGGTTCTGCTCAATTATCTCCATACAGGGAGCTGCCCTTTGACCTGCGTCTCAATCCCAGGACTTATCTGTGCAGCTGAGCATTATGATTTGCCTGAATGTGAGTTAATATTAAAGCTATAGAAGAGTATTCGTTCTTTTAACCTGATTCTTTGCAGTGCTCCAAGCGTGCTTCCATCACGCTAAACAGTTCCTGCGCATTGAGTATGTCTGCTCGATGCTGATTAACCTAGAGAGCTACTACTGGCGCTATACATCGGCCTCTGAGCTCGTCAACATGATCCTGGCCTTTGTGGAAACCAAAGCACACCAGCTGTTCAAACTCGAAGAATTCCTCAACCTCAGCGAGAGTATTGTACAGATGATTATGGCCAGATCTCTGGAAATTCAGGAGATCAGAAAGTTCGAGGCAATGCTAGCATGGGCGAGGCACAAAGTCAAAACCAAAGCTGTTACAACTACCAACAATCGTGGCAATAGCCGCTCAGAATTCCGTACAATAATGGATCGTCTCACGAGGGATCTCAAGTTACACAGAATCTCACCACAGGATCTCATAAAGATCGTTCTGCCATCGAAGGCAATCAAAAATGAGAGGATTCTGGAAACCCTCATGTACCAGGCCAATTCGGGCATTTATCGAATTCAGGATAGCTACCTGGAAGAGTGCCAACAGCGACTCAAGAATCAAGACTCGCGCTATAGCGAGTGGAGCGAGAGTTTTGACTATGGTCTCTAAGGCCTCTATTCCTCAATCCCTTCTTCCTTCCTTTGGATAAATAATTTTTTTCAAGAGGCAAAGCATTAATCTAGAATAATTTTAAGATATTCCTTAGTGGTTCAACTTTGCAAGCAGTTTTTGTAAATTTTGAGCTGGAATATTAAAAAAAAACAAAAGATGTGATTATTTTGTGAAAAAAAAATATTTGCCCTATAAATTTCTCAATACAATTGCTTTAAAGTTTAAAAATTTCGTTCAATTAAATTTTTTTTCTTGTGTTTGGATGCACTTCATATGTCTAAAGCTAAAGTGTAATCACAACCAATCTTAACCGGTAAACAGTTTAAAATTTAATTCTTTTTTATTAAAAATACAATATTTTTTAACAAAAACAAAAAATATTTCTTATGATTTAATATCCGCATATGAAATCAGTTAGGAAGTTTTGTAAATTCCAAAGAAAAATTAAAGAAATCCAATCTTAAATAGGTGGAGTAATAGATCCTGTATACAAAGCCGATTTTTGAACTTTGTTTTTTATAAATCGGAAAAATAAATGAGGGTCATTTCTGATTTCAACTTTCTAAACTAAATTCAAAACACATTCAAAAAAAATGTCAGAAAAACTTTAAAAAATAAATCTCAATATCACAAAAAGACTTTTGTACATGTCACATAGGACAGCAAAAACCCGAAGTCGATATCTATTATCGTTTCGAGACCTAGACGAGTAGATAAAAAATACATAAATATCATTACTTCTAATTTGTGTAAAAAATATAGAATTCGTAATTTGAAGCAAAATTTTGCCAACTTTGTTAGATAATTCCTCAATTGATTGGTTTTTCTTTATTCATAAAATTAAAACTATCAAATTAAAAGTAAAATTATAATTTTATATATCAAAAATGTTAAAAGTTTATTGAGTTTACCTTTAATAAATTTAGAGATTGAAGTAGCAGATTGGGCAGTATTTTTGTAAAAATGATCAATGAAAAATAAATTATGTTAGTGTGTAAATAACATGAAAATCATAAAATGTAAAAACTTTAAAATTGTGAAATATTCTTGGCAAATTAAGAAGTTATATGAGCCAACTTCGCATTTTCATTCTAATTTAAAAAGGATTTATGATATCCGTTTTGTTCTTTACTGATTAAAATCGAATTTGATAGTAACCAGACAAATAATCATTATTGTGTTGGGATTTGGGATTATGCCCAACACACAATAACTTTTGTTTGTAAATATGTTTTCTAAACTGCTTAAAAGAGTGAGCGAGATGACTTTTCATTATCAGAAGAATGATTAAAAGAAAAAAAACTTTTAAACAAATAATTTAAGAAAGAATTCACCAACTTTTACAAAATTTATTATTTTAACAAATTTAAACGGTAACATAATAAGAAATTAATGAACTGAACCATAAGTAAAATGGTAATACCATAAACAATATGGTAAAAAATGGTTTACCCGGTTTAGGGTAAAGTGATATAATTTGGAATTAGTGTTACAAGTTGAATAATTCGCCGGTAGAAGTTGGACATGGCTTTTTTCTTGATAAATACAGTACAAAATTTGTTTTTAAGCACAAGGAACCAAATTATAAAACTAAAGCATTAAAAATATACAAATAAAAATGAAGTACTAAATTTATCAAGACAAAAAACCCTGTCCAAATTGTACCATTGTCCAACTTGTACCACTGTCCAACTTGTACCACTTTACCCTACATGAAAATAAATGTAAAAATAATTTTATTCAAAAGTTATAAAATTTACACTTTGTGTTAAGAATTTTGTTTTAAGTAGTATAAAAAACACTGCCAAATTCCAAATCTGTGAAAAGTTTTAAATTTAAATTGCAACCATTTTTGATAACTCAAACTAAAATACTTTCAAACATAATAAAGATATGTATTTATTATGAATTTATTTACGCTTAACACTTTGGCAAATAATTTAGTAAAAGCTACTGCCACAAATCATACAATATTTAATAAAGAATCAATTTAAATTTAAATCAGTTTCTTCAGAAATTCTGTTGACGTCCATTAAATACAATACTAAATCAATTATAAAAATTATTTGCCAGTGTTAAGTAAATTATAGTAAATTTTCTTCCAAATAATTCATCATATAAAAGGATTATGCTTTGCCTCCCATTTTTCTTTATCAGCGAATTTTCCCGTCCACTTTCCTTCCACACACGATCGAAGAGACAAAGACGATTTTCAACACTTCTTTTCTAAATATCGACTTTTTTCAAATTTGATCGTGTGCCGGGAAAATTCATTGTTGTTTGTTGTTAAATAGTAAAAAAAAAAACATGTAGCACGTGGAAGAGCACAAAAAAAGAGAAATAAATATACACATATGGTTTTCTTTGCAGAAGTAGAATTATTCTCTCGAACGCTTAAGATTGTCTGCAAAAAATTGGTGTAAATCAGAAATATATGTGCTCATTGTACTCATGAAAAACAGAGAACCACTCTCACCCAGAATATTTCCTCATTGTTGGACGTTTAGATGATTGTGAAAATATACAAAAAGAAAAAAATATACATGTTGAGCCTCACAGAAGACATTAAAAAAAACAAGGAAAATATATATCTTTTTCATGTTGTGTTAACCACAGAAGGTGATTTTTTGATGTTGAAAAAAAACTTTCATCTCTGTTGAATGTGTTGTACAAGAGTTCAGCCAAAGGTATCTCTGTAATTGATGGAGCAAATGAAATAAACAATAAAAAATAAATTCATTTGGTAATTTTTTTTCGGTCGTAAAAGACGACTGAGGATTACTTAGGATTTGAAATCGAACTCGGCTTTCTCGGATTACGAACTTCAGGCTTAAGACTTAAGCGGTATACAGACTAGAGATTTAGCGTTTAGCCAAGTTCCCTGCGGTCTCAAAACCTTAAATAGTGAGCAATTTTATTACTTTCTGAAAATTAACAAATCATTTAACTTTAATAATCCAATTATAAGTTAAATTTTTGCAAAAAATCGTGATTGATATGAAATTACAACAGTTAAGCCATATGGCAAGCCTTAGGTCTGAAGCCGTATTAGGGTGATAGAATTATTTGTGGCCTGTCTTTACTTATGGCATTATCGCAATTTTTGTCAGAGAATTATTCCGAAAACCAAACAAAATGTGATGTGTTAGCATAAGATATCAAATATTTTTATTTTTGGCGTTTTTCGAAATTATTTTGTGAAATTGCATTGTTTTATGCGAGGAGACCATAAAGCGGTCTTCAGATTAGAGGTTTAGCCCAGTTCCCGAAGATTTCAAAATCCTAAATAGCAACCAATTTTATTGCCTTTTCTGAATTTAATAGGTCATTTGTCCTTAACAATCCAATTCTTTCCAAAAAATCTTGATTGTTGAACAATTAGAGCAGTTAAGCCATATGGCTAAGTCTCAGGCCTCAAACCCGTATAAGTAAAGACAAAGGTCACAAGTAATGCCGCCACCGTAGCCATATATAGCTTTAGTTCTATAAATTCTTATTAGTGGAGATTTTTAGAAAAATTTAACCGAATATTGGATAATTAAGGACAAATATAACTTAGGGTAAGTGTGCCAAATTCCGGCCAGCTTGCAATTTCGGCCACCTTTTTTGTTCCTCGAATTTCCATGAACTTTTAGATTTTACGTACTCTAGAGATTATACAATGCAAAGCAATAACAAAAAATGTAGCTTCGACAAGCTAGATGACATGAAAAAGATATTGGAAGAATTCCCGAAGGGCAAGAAACTATGAGAATAATGGTGGCCGAAAATGGACACCAAAGCTATGTCTAAATTTTTATTTATTTTAAAATGTATTAAGAATGATTTTAGAGTAAATAAAGACGGTAAACTCTTTACAAAGTTCCAAGCAATACTCTTTCAGAAGAAAGAATAAAAAAAAATCAATTTGCATTTAAAATATTACATTTCAAACTTAAGACTTTGACGCTTGCATGCAACTATGCCGAAATTTGGCACACTTACCCTAATAGATTCTGGAACAGGAATAAAATTAGTACTATTTAGGATTTTGAGACATTTGGGAACTGGACTAAACCTCTAGTTAGTCAGTGTTCTGAAGATTGCTCATTCTTGCTTTAAATCCGTGCCCTTAATTACAAGGTCAAAAGTGGTCAATATTTTTTTTATTACTTAAATCGATAGATAAACTATCTAAGAACCATGCTGTAAGAAGCCAATTAGAAGTATTTCCAAAGATACAGAGACGAAAGCAAAGGAGCGCCGATCAGTTTGCAAGCGTTCGGGCAAATATCCAAAACTTTGAAGTGCGTTTTCTCCCCTTATTTTAACAATTCCTTTAAATTAGCGCAAAACTTATATTGGTCGAATTAAACAAATAAAGGCTCATTCTCTTCAGCATTAAATTTTCTTATAGTTGAACTAAATGAACTGTTGAAAATCTATTTTTTTCAATGTTTTTGTTAATGTGAAATTTTTGACTAAAACTGCATATTTTCTATAAAAAAAAACTGAAAAAATCGATTTCACGATTTTTCCGGGTATTATTAGTTTAACTATAAAATACACTTTAAAAAATTGATTTTATTTTATATTCATCTTTTAGATAAGAATTACGAGCTGTACATTTCCCTCCCAATTAGGGAGTGCTTTCACGAGATGAAATACTAAACTATACTCATTAGACCGCCATTTTGTGATATTTTTTCTGAAAGAGATGGCAGAGTGTCGCAGCTTTGCGGAATGCTCGAACTCACGAGATAGAGCTCACGGTGAATTAGCTTTTTGCATAATCTTTTGGAATCACTGATCTACTAGAGATCAAATTGATTCATAAAACACAAAAGCTTATGAAAATAAAAAAAATCGGTACTTAACCGATTCATTACCGATGAAGACCGATGAAGTTGGGTTCTAATTTTCAATACTTTTCTAAAAAATCCAAATTCAACCAAAAAGAAAAATGAGCATTCCAAAGTGGTAGACCTTTGACCTTCAATAATTCAAAATAGCGAATTTTCCGGTCATAGGTATGTTTAGGCGAAATATTCGCCTGGGCCAGCTCTATAAAATACATACAAAAATCATTGAAAAAGCTTGAACCAATTTTGAGAAAAACTGTATAAAACATTATTTTTGGGGAATATATTATTGGGGATGTAAAATTATTCAAAAATCGTTACTTAACCGGTTCATTACCGATGAAGACCGATGCAGCCGGGTTCGAAATTGTAATACCTTTCCAAAAAATCCAAATTTAACAAAATCGGTAGAAAAATGAGTTTTCCAAAATGAGTTTTAGGTAAGTTTGGGCGAAATGTTTGCCTGGACCAGCTTTAAAACATATCTAAAAATAATTGAAAAAGCTTAGGCCAATTTTTTGCAAAATTGGAAAAACCTCATTTTTGACCTATTTTTAGGGGTTAGGGAACGTATGAAAGGGGAGGGGGGAAAATAAAGAGGTTGGGTACGACTCGTACCGTACGAGATAATGTCATTTGAGAAGGGGTCACCGAAGTTAAGATTTTTGTGAGATATGTTTGTGTCTTTGCGTCCACCGCCGTCTTAGCCTTGGTGCCCAACCTCCAGAGCAAAACGGTGGAAAAGCTTTTTCGTAGGTTGTATATGCCATGGTAAATTATTCATCAAATGTATGATAAACACCTTGTAACGAAATCTTTTCACATAAAATCGTAAAGAAAAATTGATTATAACTTGTCCTCCAAAGATAATATTACACTATGCAACACGATTTTTGGCACACGGATCGCACATGGTACGTTTGATAGGGTCGAGTCTCCTGATCAAGAATCTGTTTTTGGTTTTGTTCCTAGACGTCTCAATTTTTGTTAATTATTTTTTTTATATTTTCTCTGCTTTGCCTTATATTATCCGTTATATCGCGAGTTCTAGTGAACATAAATTAATAAGTTTAGGTCCGTTGGAAAGGTAATTAGTTGTGCTTCAACTTTGTAATGTACTTGATTTTTGTAGAAAAATTCCTTGGGTGCGAAAAAAATCAAGTCTATCTAAAAATTCTCAAAAAAAATACCTTAGAGGAGCATTTTAAAAAATCATATAAATTAAACTAAACTAAATATCAATGTACTCTCTTCAGCACACAATAGATACCACTTAGGACTACATTTCGTTCATAGATGACATCCTGATCCGATTCCTCTAAATACCTAATTTTTTCATTTTAGCCATTTCCTAAAAATACGACATCTCTAGCTTAGTGCAAATTTTTCCAAAAAATATTATTTTCTGAACATATGGATGATGATATCGACTTCAAATGTTCTCACTATCCTCCGTAAGTTGATCTAAGGACTCCAAATGACACTAAAATTTCCTCTACATGAATTTTCTTATCCTCCAGAAACCATTCTTTTGGGAATATCTAAAGAACTAAACAATCGATGACTTTCAGTTTAGGATATGTTTTAGGGAGTTTAGGGAGTTTGTGAGATGTATGGGTGAAAAGTCCGATAGGACGGTCTCTAAAACATATCCTAAACTGAAAGTCATCGATTGTTTAGTTCTTAAGATATTCCCAAAAGAATGGTTTCTGGAGGATAAGAAAATTCATGTAGAGGAAATTTTAGTGTCATTTGGAGTCCTTAGATCAACTTACGGAGGATAGTGAGAACATTTGAAGTCGATATCATCATCCATATGTTCAGAAAATAATATTTTTTGGAAAAATTTGCACTAAGCTAGAGATGTCGTATTTTTAGAAAATGGCTAAAATAAAAAAAAATTAGGTATTTAGAGGAATCGGATCAGGATGTCATCTATGAACGAAATGTAGTCCTAAGTGGTATCTATTGTGTGCTGAAGAGAGTACATTGATATTTAGTTTAGTTTAATTTATATGATTTTTTAAAATGCTCCTCTAAGGTATTTTTTTTGTGAATTTTTAGATAGACTTGATTTTTTCGCACCCAAGGAATTTTTCTACAAAAATCAAGTACATTACAAAGTTGAAGCACAACTAATTACCTTTCCAACGGACCTAAACTTATTAATTTATGTTCACTAGAACTCGCGATATAACGGATAATATAAGGCAAAGCAGAGAAAATATAAAAAAAATAATTAACAAAAATTGAGACGTCTAGGAACAAAACCAAAAACAGATTCTTGATCAGGAGACTCGACCCTATCAAACGTACCATGTGCGATCCGTGTGCCAAAAAAAAGTTGTCAATTTGTTGCATAGTGTTATATGAAAGCTTAATCAATTTCATTTCTTTAGGAAGAGATAGTTTTTTCTTGAAGATAGTTCGAAAGATGGTTTTTGATAGGTTCTGAAAAGTTTATATTTTTGCACTCATATTCGTTAGATATTGGAACAAATAACAATAGGCTCAATACATGAAGAATGTTCTAAAGTGCTGAAGAATTCCCCGTGAAGCAACCCCTTTAGCATTTTGGCAGCGTCTGTCTGTTATGTAATGGAACACACGATTTCGCGTTGTTGCTTGGAAGATTATGCTTTTTGTTTTGGACAAAAGAAGACCTTTTCTTTAATAAGCGCATCAACTCTAACAAAAAGCTCATATATATCTTATCTTCTGATTGTTTCGTCGCGTTGAATGATGTGAATAATTTTCCTGAAATCTCAACAAATTTACAACTTCACCTTCGTGAGATTCAATTTAACTTTTGCAAAAGACTTGATCATTTTTTCCAGAACAGGCACTCCCCTACGATCAGCAGATTCTTCCAACACACGACAACACGATTGAATTGTAACAAATATATCCCGATACGATTAATAAACGTCCATAATTTATGACTCCATCGACTCCATCCTATCTGTTCACTATCACTAGTAGCAGGAAAAATTTCATTTCACAAAGATAATAACAAAGAAAACCACCACAACAACCATATTAACAGCAATCACTTCCAAAAGAAAAGCTAGAATAAACTTAGGAATAGGGCAATTTCAAAGATTTCTTTTCTCTATAAATTCTCTTCTTTATTTTTATCCTTGCTCAAGCCTTTTTATCTCATTTTCCTCCAATAACTAACAATTTTGTTCTGATGGACTTTTTGTTCCTTTCCTCCTTTTGTATTTTTGCTAAAATATTTTTCTGTGCATTTTGTTTTCATTAATATTCTAGGAATGTGCAAAATCTACAATGTTAGTTTTCTTTCTTAATTCTTTCTTATATTCTTTGTTCAATTAACATTAACAAGTGCAAATTTTTCAGTTGCAGGAAACAATCAATGGTAGTTCTCTACGGACTTCTCCAACAAATTGAGAGAAAAAAGAATAAATTTGTAAAAAAAAATATTTACCTTTTATCAAAAAACATGTTATTTCGGCATATTTTTCGTTTTTGTTTTTCTGTTTCCGAATTATCACTCTGAGATCCCATTTCTTTTAAACTTAAACCGATTTTCTCTCTCTCTCTCTCTCTCTCTCTCCCTCTTCAAAATATCATTAAATATATCAATAAAAAATATTGGTTTTTTTGCCTAATTTTACTCTTTATTTTTTTTACTTATCAAAACTCAGAGGATTTTATTTCAAGAAATTTGTGCGTCTCTGAGTTTTCTTTTTTTTTATTTTCATGAAATTTTACTTTGGATTCTCTAACTTTAAACATACTTTAAAAAAAACAGATAAAAAACTCTTATTTGATTTCTCATAATAATTTAAAATTTAATATTATTTCATTAAAAAAAACTTAAAACGTCACACCGATTGTGGACATAAGAACTGAAAATAAGTTTTATTCATGATCAACTCAAGTATTTTATTATTTTTTATGATTTTTTTTTAATATCTTTATAAGCCTCATTCAATCCGACAACCGTGTTTGAGTGAAAAAGAAAAGATAAATTGCAAGTTATTCATTTATGTAAGACCGATACGAATAAAATCGTTAAGTTTAATGTCCTCTAGGATCATATTGTAACCACTTTAGAGTACCTGAACGGTAAATTAATTTTCTTCAATCACCTTCTGTCTTAATTATTATTACTTTTTCTTGCTTTTGGATAAATGAGGGTTAAGAATCATGAAAAATTTACGTATTTTTCAGAACTTTATGTTCACAAAGATTGGTGTCCTCGGTCTTTATTTGTGTAATCTTTATTTTATAAATTGCTCATTACAATTGTTTTATTTTCCAAAATGCTCAAAACAAGGCAATAAAACATCTTCCATTAATATAAAAAAAATGTAAAAAAAGAACCATATATTTATTACAAAAAAAAAAATTGTTACAAAAACTTCACTATCAATTTTAGTCACTCAATAAATTTTCCCCATCTTCCATCAGAGAGATTCTAATATGAAAATTAAAAAGAAAATGCATGAAAATCTTCTCAATCAGAGACTTTCATTAAATGTAAATTATTTATAAAATAAATGTACAAAAGACAGGGAATTAATTGAAGAAAAAAGAAAACAATAAAGAGGAAAACTTTCACGAGATCTCTTATTAATCGGTGATAGAAAAATAATTTCGAAAAAATATATATTGGGCATTTTCATCAACAATTTTTCACCGTAAAATCTAATATTCAGCATGAAAATTTCCCCCTCTAAAAATGACAAAAAAAATCCCGTATAGATTAAACTATTTTCATGAAAATGAAATAGGACAGTGAAAATTTCGTGCGTTTTCTCTAAATATTACTAGAAAAATTTTTCTTTCTTCCTCACTAGATTATTTCATTATTATGTATTTTTATCAACTTACTTTGTGTTTTGTTTTGTTTTTTTTTTTTCTTTTCTTTTTGTTTATCCTAAATAATGAACATTGAATGCTTGTTTTCCCATCTTCTCCTCTGGAAAGTCATCTACCTGATTTATGGATTTTCTTTCTTGTGTGCCAAAGAAAGATAATTTTAAGCAAGTTTTCTTTTCTATCTTCATCTCTCCTTCCCTACAATTTTAATTAAATTGTTCAGGAAGCACGTAAGAAATATCATCCCATGGATGACGATACAATCCCTGTTTGAGACGCTTCTGATCCATATAGTGGCCAATAAAGCCGATACTGCGTCCCAAGACAAACAGGGAATTGATAGCTCCAATATTGATGTATTCCTGAGCTTCATCGCTGAAAATTTATCAAATTTTTCTGGTTAATAAAAAAAGAACAACTCGCTAAAACCTCTTAAAGTCCTCTCCGTTACCTCGTGAATGACCCACAGTTCCTCAGCATATCAACAAAAGATGTAGCAATAACACCATCAACATTCAGGATCAAATTAGGCTTCTTGCTCGTGGTGATCTTTTCCACTTCAAGAGCATATTCCAACAGAGGTTTGGCCGGGAAATTCTCCATCACGAATTCCTTAATGATCTTCACACGAATATCTGGATTATTAATTGATTTCACCCTATGACCAATGCCCATGATCAATAATCCCTGCAAAAAAAAATTCTCTTATATCAGCCATCTACAAAATCTTCAAAATAAAATTATATTAGCTCACCTTCTTCCTCATCGTATTGACAAATTCCATTGGATGGAGATTTGAGTCGTACGCCTCAGAAAATTGACGAGCAGCTCCATCGAGAGCACCTCCAAAACGATCACCCTAAAACCAAGCAAGTAATTAAAAGAAAAAAAAACAAATCTTTTCCATTGATTTTCTAATAGATCTTACAATTGTAAGCAATCCACTGACAAGCGATGATACGAGATCCTTTCCAGCTCGAGCACAAACGATTGTATTATGGGCTCCAGAAACAGCAGGACCATGATCAGCAGTCACCATCAAGCACATCTCGAAGAATTTGCACACGTACGGCGGGAGACATCTAACCAAAAAATGTTATTACGTTAAAAATGATATAATATTTGCCAAACAATAAAAAATAAACAAAAAAGGGTTGAGAGAGTATCCCGACTTTGAAGAATGCTCGAGCTCGTGATATACATGCTTATACCCCAAAAGAAGTTTATCATGGGGAAAATCTATACAAATTTGCAGAAAATTACCTAATAATTGCAATTCAGATAAAAATTAATTATTGATTAATTTCCTGTTTTAATTCAGCTCAGAGTTGTTAAGAATTCCAAGACATTTCCAATGAACCGAACCTTGCCTCAAGCAATGCCCAAAACTACCCTTTCTAAAAGGAATAATATCCTTTCTAAATATTCTTTCTTTTGAATTTTGACCTTGAAAAAAACTTGTATTAGGAATAATTCAAGGGAATTTTCGTACATGGACAAAATGTCCGACTAAACGGTAAAAGACCAGTGTTAAGCCCAGATAAGCTTATGGTAGCTGAAATTGTTAACAGGTAACTTGGGAGGGAGTGCTTGTAACTCGGTATGCTTGCAATTTGGAATGCTTGAAAATTCGTGGTTGAACAAACATCGGTTCGCTTGGTACGTAATCCCAAGAAATTTTTGTGTTTATGCACAGAGAGCGACAATCAGAACAAGTGATTCCCAACCCACAGATTTAACCCAAATAGAGACAGGAAAAAAATTCTGCCTCCACGCAGGATTGAAGCCTTTCGCTATCTAGGCGAATGCTCTACCAAGATGGGCTGCTGGTTCAATTGTAAAGATGATACCGTTTCTCCAGGTTCGTAGTGAGTTGAAAACGAGTTGAAATGCACTTGGCAATTGGTTAAGATTAGTGGTAAAGAGAATCAGAGCCAGTGCCCCCACAACTCAGTTGGTAGAGCAATCGCCTAAGGTGTGTCTCCAATTTAAATTCCAAAAAGAAAAATGACTTTCATTAAAAAAAACTAGAGTACATATAAAAATACTATTTATATTTCTTGAAAGGGTATTTCATTGTGATTCAAATCCACTTTATGGTGTTTTATTCAAGCGGTTTCTCTGCGAAATCTCGCACCATCTTCTTTACTCCCCTCATAAGACTTTGGACAAGGTCGTCCTCACGATCTCTGACGACTTTCTTCCACTTTCGTGCGAAGTCTTGGCTGGATTAGCCTTCTTCTTCAAGTCTCCTTTCAAAATTCTCCAGTATTTCTCAATGTGGCGGACTTCTGGAGTGCAGGGTGGGTTGACTTTCTTGCCTACATATTTGACATTGTTGTTGGCAAACCATTCCAGAGTGGCTTTCGCATGATCCCAAATCAAGCCAAAATAGAGAGATGTCGTGGATTTGATACAGTGGCAAAAGTCGTTTTTGGAGGCACTCTTTAATGTAGATATCCGCGTTCATCGTCCCTGTCATGAAAAATTCTTCGCTGCGACGTCCATAAGAGCAGATTGCCATCCAAACCACATATTTCTTCAGGAACTTGTCGTACTCTTTGAACCTGTACTTGCTGGCTACACTCGTACGAGTCTTCGCCGTGTAAAACTGTTGGCCGGGCAACTGAGTAAATTCACCTTTTACGACAGTTTCGTCGAACGTCGTCAAAACTCGATCATTCAGATTTCTCGACCACGTTTTGGCAACTTTGCTTCTGCTTGTCCGTGCGATGGGGAGCAGCTTGAGCTTTGTAGTACGTTATCAATCCGTTATTCTCTCTGATTCTCTGCACTAAGCTCTTGGAGATATCCGGCTTTTTGCCCACATCTCTGACTGAAAGGCAAGGTTGCTTCTGGAAAAGCACCAACACTCTTTTCTATCTTCTTGTCTACAGATTCAGGTTTTCTACCACATCCTGGCTTGCGAACAACAGTCTTGAGTTCCTTGAAGCGTAATATAACCCTTCGCACCATGGATGGACACTTTCCGGTGATCCTTCCGATTTCAGAATAACTCGCTTTTGGATTCTTTAGGTACGTGTCCACGATCAATTTGCGCAGGTTCTCCATTTTTATCACTTTTCTCAGCCAAAACACAACCTTTTTCAATATATTTTTTAGAAATGAAAAGCTGATGAAATTCTCTTGAAACGTCAAAAAAAATCAAAACAAAACTCAATTCCTATTGTGACTAACTTCATGTTGAAAACTTGGACTTAAATCCGGGACAAGCTTTAGATAGCGAAAGGCCCCCAGTTCAATCCTGGGTAGAGGCAGGAATTTTTCCTGTCAATATTTGGGTTAAATCTGTGGGTTGGGAATCACTTGTTCTGCTTGAAAATTCGATTGTGAGTTGAATTTTGGTGGTACAGTAGACTCTCTCTCAATCGTGAATATGGGGCAAAATGTCATCCGGTTTAGCGATAGAATTTAGCGTCAAAGCCTCTGTAAATTCCACAAAAAGTGCTCAATTATAAAGAATTACGATAAAATAGGAAGAACTACAGCGAATTTGAGCAAATTAGCTTCATAATTAAGCGTGAAAACTGTCAACAAAATTTGACGCCCGATTGAGAAAGAGCCGATTGAGTGAGAGTCTACTGTAATGGTTCCGGCAGTACCGGTACATCTGTCAGATCAGAGGGGGTTCGTGGTGTAATTGGTAAGAGCGTTCGGCTCGTGGGCGGTGTGACCCCTTGCTCGACTGTCACAGTTGTGAGATCGAGGCCCGCCCGGTGCAAATGATTGAAGCGTCTAAATGGACATTTTTCATGAAACGTTGTAAACTGAATCATAAATTTGTAAACCGTACAATGTACAAAAATGGCAGAAATAGCCCGGTACATCGAAATAAATAAAATAATGGTTTCTTTCAGATCATGAAAATTTCACAAAGTCTAAATTCACATCATTTTCTTTTTTTTAAGTTTTAAATATGTCAATCCTACTCTTTCGCACTCTTCTTCTTCTTCTTTTGATAATCACACAAAATTAAATTTGGTTCTGTTATTTCTGAAACCGAAAGAGTGGGATAGACTTATGTAAATGTTTTGAGAAAGAAAGGGACACGAATTTTGATTTATCGAAATTTTATCGATCTAAAAGTTGTGGTAGGGGCATAAAGAATCCAGTCAAGCCAGTGTTATCCATTTCGGCCGCCAAGAACAGTTCAGTCGACCGTATTCTTTACCCCCAAAATATAACAATCGAATTTTCAAGCATTCCGAGATGCAAGCACTTTGAAGTTACCTGTAGAGAATCTCACCTACCATAAGCTTATCAGGGCTTATCATCATTGGTCATTTTCTATTTTAAATAGCTTGAGTACAGAAGGTCAACAATAGAAAAAAAAGTTCATTAAAATCGACTATATAAGTATTAGAGATAGAGTCCGGTCCATTTGAATATAGTAAAGGCCAGGGTACAGTGGGTTGGAGTAGGGACAGGTGAGATCCACAAAAAAATTTTCAAATTGTGACAATTAAAACCGGAGACATGGCTATTTGACCCCTTCGAACTCGGGTCAAGAGGCGCTTCAATTTTTTTTATCGAAAGGTCTTAGGCCCAGTTGTAACATACTAAAATTTGAGATCATTCGATGCCACCGGGGATGAGTCATTGAGAAAACAAAATTTAGAGGTATTCCAAAATTTTATAGCTCTATACATAGGGGGTGACATTAGCTCTGAAAAATGCGACCGATTTTAGTGTAAATGTTTCCCTGTTTTCGTACACATTTCACGAAATATCTCCAAAACTACGTAGGTTGCCAATTTGGGGTTTTCGGTTGCCTATTCAATATTAAGCTGGCTTTTATTTTGCATTTATATTTTTTGCTAATTCATTCTATACTGACAGAAGAAAACAGCTAATAAACCCAAAAGTTTTTTAGGCGCGCTAGAAACATACGGGAAACATGGGAACTGCCATGCCCCTGGCTCTATATATCTCTGCTGTTTCTCCATTTTATTTTATTTTATTTTCTTAATATTATTTTTTTAATAAATTAAATATTTATTTTTCTTATTAAAGATTTGGTATGAGGAATCCATAGAATAAGTTTAAAAAAAAATAATAAAGTTCAATGGTTGTGTTTCCAAAAAAAAAACGATTATTTAAAATTGTAATTATATTTATCTGGAGGAGGCCGGGGAGATTTGGGACATTTTTCATGTTTTGACTTTGAGACAGTAGGGGAGACTGGGGCAAAAAGTCACAAAACGGATATTTTATTTTTTTACAAACTACTCGAGCGCTTCAAAAATTTCTAATTAGCACAGTTTTATAGGAAATTTACCGCTCTACAACTTTGTGAAAGTAATTTTCCTCTATTTTGTAAGGAAATACGTTTATCGAGCCAATTTCTAAAAGGTAATTTTGTGACTATTCTCAAAAATGTTGGGGCAAATAGTACCAGACATTGGGTATTATCATATTTTGATTCGCTTCCGTAAATTTGAAAAAATACCTAGAGGACATATTTTCATAGAAAATTTGTTCATCTACATCTTTGTAAAACACCGTTTTCTTTGCAGGAAAAGTGAGAAAACGAGAAGAGCGCTTTTCAAAGTATTTTAGAAAAAAAAAACACACAAAAGACTGCAAATCGTTTGACCAATGCAAACAACAACCGGCGAAATATGATAATGATGTTTCTTTTCACCATGAGACATCAGAAATTGCTTCGCTTTTTTGTTACTTTTGTGAACTTTTGTGAAATTCTAAAAAAAGATAGCGGATTCGTATTCAAAAAATCCAAATTATTTAGAAAATATTCACCAGTGCATCAATTTTGGAAAATAAGTAGATAATATTTGTTATCTTCTGCAAGGAAAATATTTCAAAAATAGGGCTAAAAATTTCGATATTTTTTATTTTCTAAATTCCTTGTTCGAATTTTAAGAAACTTTCGACATTGAAGAAGCTCTATGGAGGTTATCTATAGAAAAAAAATTGAGCCGCTATCCTTTTTACCATGAAAGATATTGAATTTTGAATTTTTCGATTTGTGACTTTTTGCCCCAGTCTCCCCTATTCCAAAAAATCACGACAGTGTATTACAATTTTAAGCGGTCTATTGGATACTCATGGGTATTGACTTTATAAAAAATACTCGATAGAACTTAGGAAACAACTGAGTTTTCTTGGAGAAGATTAAACATTTAACTTGATACTTTGTCCCAAACCTCCCCGATGTGGGGCAGTATGGGACACATTTGTTCTCGCATAATTTGCGGTATTGGAGCAGGTTAATTAAATTTAAATACTAAATTAAAAATATTTCTAATAGAAATAAAAATGTTTAATCTTTTATTTCATACTTAGAAATTAATATCAATTTTTTTTGTACATTAGAGTCATTTGTAGTCAATTAATTATTTAAAGTATTTTCTTCTTATTTTTTTGCATCTACTTTCTTTGCTTTTTTTATTCTAAATATTGCAATCATGATCATCAAATCCCTCAATCGAGTAGATTTTCTTGGAACTTTTAGTTTTGAACATCATTGACGGATTCCTGTTTGATTTTACAACTGCATTGTACTTGTTTATTTTCTTATTTCTCTGAATAAGCTCTCGCCTTGCCATTTCTGGAGAACTTGTGAGAATTGTAGAGCATATTGCTCGATAAATTTTCGAGAAAATAGTTTTTAAGGGGATTGGGCAAAGGTCGAATATCCTCTGGAGAAGAAATTATTAATTCCCAAGATATTGATGGTTTAATTGTCCCTTGTAGACAACTGCTCAACTGGTAAAGTTTGCACAAGAGGGAGTTTTCCAGTAGAAACTGGACATTACCCTCCATTTTCACAATAAAAAATTGCACGCCACCTACAATCTTGTCGAAAATCAACATCCCATTCATCCCCTTTCAGGTGTCCCAAACATCCCCCCGTTAATTTTGTTATTTAAAACATTTTAAGTAAAAAACAACAGCGTATAAACTCTGAAAATTTTATAAAAATATGTTCCCAGATTACACTGCTACCTAATGAGATAAAAAGGTTTTGATTATATATCGCTGATATAAAATACAAAGAGCAAAACTCAGAAATAAAAAAAAATACAATTTTTATCAATTTTTAAGAAAGTATTCATAACATTAAAACAATAAAACTGAGGATATCCATTCTTTTAGTCAAGATACATCTTAATATTGCCTACGATTGAGTAATGGTTAAATCCCATTTATTTCAAAAAAAAAATAATGAAAAAATTGCCTTGTCCCACACTACCCCTGTCCCAAACCTCCCCGGTCACCCCTACTTACTTTTGGAACCACAGAAGAGAAATGACACCTCCAATGCCAACATTCTTGTTTAGCACATCACTGATTGGCATTCCAGCGTACAGAAGCTCCTGCCCTCTCTCGTCGCAAATGGAAGTCATAAATGAGGCAGGCTTCCTAATAAGTCCCAACTCCCTGGCCCAAGAGTAGTCCATGGGTACAGTTGGTGGTGGCACTTCCTCCACCGGTACAATGTAACCCTTCTTCACCAATTCTGTGTACACATTCCCAATAAGATCTCCAAGGGTGTCAAAAGACGTCGGAACATAAGCTCCAGCCTCCTTGAGAGCCCTATTTTTAGCTGTAGCTGTTTCTTTTTCAGAATTTGCACAGGATCCTGCATGGCCAAATTGTACCTCAGACTTGAACATACCAGCACATGTTCCAATGCACCATGCAATTAAAGGTTTTGTAACACGCTTTTCCCTTAACGCCTGACACACTTCGTACTCCTCAACACCACCTACTTCTCCCAACAGAACCATCATCTTAATATCAGGATCAGCTTGGTACCTGAGAATGTGATCCATGAAGGTAGTTCCTGGATAACGATCACCACCAATAGCTACACCCTCAGCAACACCATCTGTTGCCTTGGATATGATATTATTCAGCTCATTGGACATACCACCAGAACGTGAAACATAAGCTACACTTCCTGGACGATAGAGCTTGGAGTGCAAGATGTTATCCAACATGCCTCCTGTATTTCCAATTTTGAAACATCCTGGCTTAACACCACCCACAGTTGCAGGTCCAATGATAGAAACACCCTTTTCATGTGCCATAACAATGAGTTTTCTCGTCATATTCTCAGGAATACCTTCAGCAATAATGGCAACTGTTCGGATCTGAGGATACTCCAAAACTTCCACTGTACTTTCATATGCACTTCGGAGGGAGGCAAAATTCACAAGAACATCAGCCTCCTTGTGCTTCGTCATGGCATCTGACATCTTCTTGTACACCGGAATAAGGATCTCCTTGTGACCCCAGTAGAATTTCTGCTTGTGATCGCCAGTGAAAGGATACACCATGGCCACAACGGACGGTTCTTCTCGTCTATAGAAAATTTCTTATTAGTATTCTCACTTGTTTCCTCTCGAAGGGAGACAAAGGCAATGTAAATTCTCAAATGGTCTTTCTATACATTGTATAAAATATTCATAAAAATAGAGCATTTTGACACGATTCACTTCAAAATGCTCCATTTTGACGAAAATTTCGCGCAATGTGTAGAGCCCTTAATGGAGATAATTTGCTTTTTTGGATAATTTACATCTAGTCCCTGGCGAGTGGCCTTCAAAGTTGAAGCCAATTTCTTACTTTCACATACAAATGCGTATGGGAATTTTTATTTACATGTTTCTAATTTTAATCAGACACTGACTGTACTGCCATTATCGTATCAGACATCAGTTAATAAAAAAAAAAATATCTGTATGTAGTCTTCAGTAAGACCAGATTTCATCGACAATTATTTCAAATTGTTTTAAGTGCAATCCAATTTATATGTAGGCAATTTTTTTAGAACATTTTTGATACTTTTTTGACAGAATTTTCTCAGAATATGTAGACACCTTAATGACCAGCGCACAATAACTTTTGTTTGTAAACATGTTTTCAAGACTTCCTATGAGATAGAGCGAGATGACTAGATCTACATTTCATTCATTCTCATTGAATTTTCAAAAACATATTTACAAAACAAAAGTTATTGTGCACTGGGCATCACTCTCATTGAAATGTGAAAAACATGTATACTAAACAAAAGTTAATGTGCATTGGGCATAAGAGCCTCTACACAGAAAAAATATTTTGTAAAATTATTCATAAATGTTTATGAATTACTATTGGAAACTTACGAAATGCTCGTAAATAGTATAACCCACAGAAAAATTCGTAAAAGTTTGTATATTTCCACAAACATTGTTCGTAAGGTTCGTTTTGTATTCCCTTGATGAGCATTTTTGTTGTAAATGTAAACACAAAAAGTGCTTGTGAAATTTTGTCATTTGTTCGTAAAATGTTGTCAGATAAACAAAAATCTACAAACAAATGTTTGTAAAGGAACAAAAACTGCTCGTCAAGTACTCAAGTAACGAACAATGTTTGTAAAACAAAAAGTACATACAAACTTTTGAGTGGGTTACACGATTTACGAGCATTTGTAAGTGCCCAGTAGGACCTCACAATCATTTACGAACAATTTTACAAAATTTTTTTTCTGTGAACACATTAAGGGTAATTTATGTCAAAAATTGCATTTTGACAGAATTTGACATTTCCACCTACAGCAGTGCAGACAATTTCCTTAAAAAAAGTAATTTTTGCCGAAAATTGCTCCCAATGTGTAGAGGCCTTACAAAAGGAATTTTTTTTGTCTTTTAAAGTAAATATTTTTTATACAAGTGTCGATACGCTTTATTGAAGAATTTAATTTAATTAAAAAAATCCTCTGAAAGTTTAAAATATGATATATATATATATATATATATATATATATATATATATATAATACTTATTTACATTAACCTGATATCCTGAATGAACAACAAGATTCCTCTATCTCCCTAGAGTTCAAGCTATGTCTAAAAAAAAAAAAACATAAATTCACCTGCAGATGAAGTCAAAGTCGAGCATCGACTGAACTGCTCTGGTTTGCATTCCCCAGACAATTGCCTTGGTTGTCTTGGAGAACATCTTGCCCCCACGAACGCCATCCACCACGGCTGTGGTGGCGAAGGCGCCTGCAGAGAAATTATGTAAGTCAGCGGCGAAAGACGATTGGCATGCTGATGTCACTGGACACAATCATTCACAATGGCAAATGTGAAGGCACACGAGCGATGTGTGGGATGGTGCATGAGAGAGAAGGAAGAGAAAAACACACAATGAAATGCACGCCCAAATGCACCAGCAGCAAGATCACAATCCATTATATCCTGCCAAATCCTATGAAATTTGCTCCAAGTGCGCCCTTTCACTGCTCCGTCAGATCCTCAAGAGATCTATTTACTCTTATACCGGAGACTTTATATAGACAGAGTCCACACGGCAATTTCACCAAAACAAAAATGATTCGCAAACGGATATCATGCAAAAAAAAAGTTTCCCAATATTTTCTGTTTTTCACTCAATGCATTAACAATGCAGATTTCATGCAAATTAATATTAATAACTTTATGCATAAACGTGTCTTAATCTCTGTTCATAACTTCCTGCCATGGAATTAACAGAAATGTTGTAAAAACACATACAATAGCTTTAACTCTTTCGCGTCATTAGGGTCATATATGACCCGGAGAAAAAATAATTTTTTTTTGACTATTTACATTAATTGAAATCTATCTATGAAGGATGCAAGATTCTTGGCTAATTTTCTCAAGACTCCAGATATTCAGGAAAAGAAAATATATGAGATCAAAAATCACTAATTTCGAACTTTGTGAAATGATTTTTCTTTTTCAAAATTTTTTATATTAATTTATTTTTTTCAGCAAAAAGTTCTTTAGAAACACAAAATAGAATATCCAAAGATTGTATATTGCATATTTTGATATAATAAACTGTAACGGCTGATCATGCCTCTCACTATTTAAATTTAAGTTTCTCACCACTACATCCGCGCGCCTCTAGCGGACATTTCAAATTCACCACTTAAAAAAAACCCTAATAAGACAACCCTAAATTTCATCAGTCTTGCGCTAACATCCATTGAGCTCACGCGTGTGAAATAAATTTTCCTCTAAATACAAACTAAACCATCCTCTAAAACTCTAAAACTAAACAAAGTGAACAATAAGATCAAGTGATCAATCTACCGCAATACACTACTTCAATTAGCACGGAGACTGGAAGACCTCAGCAAACGGAATTTTGTTCCTTCTCAACCGGATATATTTCCAGGTAAATTTGCACCCTTCCATCTCCATAATTTGTTCCTTCTCAACCGGATATATTTCCAGGTAAATTTGCACCCTTCCATCTCCATAATTTGGTCCTTCACACCGCAGTCGTCTGGACGAGACGACAAAACCAGCATCTTTCTGCAAGTATCGACCGGGAGCGTCGATACTTCCATCCATCTGAGACACCTCATCTGTCCGGAAACGCACAACGCGTCATTCCAGGGGCGTTTCACTCATCTCAGTCACTAATTGACTGACAATCCTCGAGGCTCTTCCTAACGAAGGGGCATCTCGTCTCTCTGGGGCTTCAATATCGGTGCTAACCATTGTTTATTGACCGTCCGGAAGACTATAACCTCATTTTCTGCCACGAGGTCCCACGAGGCTTTCTCACACACACTCTGACACAACGAAACGATACATAACCTCATCTAGGGTAAGTCTCCCTCCAATTTATCGCATTTTCTTCGGGTCTTCGGGTATCAGCTCGTCCTCCAACTTTGCGAAATGTCACTGAAGACAAAGAGAGGCGTAATTAAGGGGTCGGTGACACGAATAATTCGTTTTGTGGAGTCTTTGGATGAGTCTCAATTGATTATCCCGTCAATCCAAGAAGAGCTTAAAGCTAAACTCGAGTATCTTACGGAAGTCAGGGATAAGCTTTCAAATTTGCATGAGCAAATAATTGCGGAAGATGGGGTAAATGTGGCTGAGGAAGAAAATAGCTTTGATGAACTTTATGCCACAATCGACAATCTCGATACTTCCATTAGGGTTATCATCAACAAAAAGAATACTGCATCTAACGCTGAGGTTGAGAAACCCCCCAAGTCATCTCATGGTTCCAATGAAAACCTATCCGACTCAAAATTTGACATTTTCGTGGACAAATTCTCAAAAGTGTTGGAGAAGTTATCAGGCCGTGATGAAATTGATAATGTAAAGCTCGAGCCAATCAAAGTTCCCACCTTCTCCGGGTCATATGAAGATTGGCCAACATTCAAGGACATTTTCCTGTCCTCTATTGGGAATTCTCAGCTTCCAGATTCTCACAAAATGCAATATCTCATTTCATACCTGAAAGATGAGCCCCTAAGGACAGTACAACGTTTGAAAATCTGCGATGCAAATTATCGCGCTGCTTGGGAACTCCTCTCAGAAACATATGATGATCTTTCTGCTATAATCAATGACAGTATTCAGAGATTTCTTTCCCTACCAAATATCAAATCTTCTTCTCAAGCGTCTGTCCGTGAGTTCCGTACTACTTGCAACTCAATTCTGCACTCTCTCGATACAATGCAAGCAACGGGACGGGATATATGGCTTGTTTATTGGGCATCCCAACGCCTAGACCATGATTCCAAGATTCTATGGGCTAATACAATAAAGGGAAAGGTTCCAACATGGGAGCGCTTTGATAGTTTTCTTGAGGGACGTGCAAAGGCACTTGCGATCTACACGCCTCCAATCGAGAAAACCCCTACTATAAAATCTCAACCCCCTCCAAAGGCTATTCTTCGCTCAAAGCCGTCCACAACCAACTTGCTAACAACTGATTCTTCTAGTGTTTGTGATTGCTGCAAGGAGGGACAACACAGACTTTACAAATGTCCCAAATTCGAGGCACTCAGTCCAGTCGACAGATTAGAGTTCGTCAAGTCTCATAATCTTTGCCGAAATTGTTTTGGGAAGCACATGACAAAGCATTGTCAGTCCTCAAAGTGCAAGAAGTGTTCAATAAAGCATTCAACGTTGTTACATGATGCATATCCCTCCTCGTCTACTTCATCACAATCTACTACTCCACAAACTCAAAAACCTGCTCTATCCGAACATACCCCTACAACCTCGACTTCAAAGGATACACCTGTCACTCAAACTGTCGCCGTATCCTCTACTGTTCTTTCTTCACATACTGTCAGCAAGGTCTTTCTGGCTACTGCAGTGGTGAAAATCCTGGATAGAGACAACAATGTTCATCTTTGCAGGGCCATCCTAGACTCGGGTGCCCAGATGAATTTGATGACTCAGGAACTCTGTCAAAAGCTAAAATTGAACAAGTCCTCCTCCTCTGTCATGATTTGTGGAGTTACTAATTCTCACAGCCTCGCAAAGCATCAGACAGACACTATTGTTCAGTCTCGACTCAATGACGTACATCTTGAATTCAATTCTCTGGTAGTTCCGAAAATCGCAGGAGATCTCCCTAATTGGGAAGTAGACACTAAATCCATCCCACTTCCTCAGAATGTTATTCTGGCAGACCCTACCTGGAATGTCACTCAACCAATTGATATCCTTATTGGTGCTGCTCAATACTTCGACATTGTGAAGGATGAGTCTATCAAATTGGGTCCTGGACTTCCCCAGCTGAAGAACACGGACTTTGGGTGGATTATTGTCGGAGCCCATACATCACCACAGCAGCCTACCTCCAATCTCACTTGCTGTCTCACTACTCTCTCAAGCATCGATAAAACCCTAAAGAAGTTTTGGGAAGTCGAAAATGTTCCTTCTAACCCTCCACCATCTCAGGAACACAAGGAAGTTGAGCAATTGTTTTCTGAAACTACGTTCAGGGACTCAACCGGCAGATATGTTCTTCACCTTCCTCTTCGATCCATTGTCGAAAACTTGGGGGACAACAAGGACAATGCAACTCGCCAATTTATACGTTTGGAGAAACGCCTTGCCAAAAGTCCTGAACTCAAGGCTGACTATGCCAACTCCATTCAACAATATCTCAATGAAGGTTTTCTTGAGCCCATCTCCAATAATGAGAGTTCCCTGCCTGTCTACTACCTTCCACATCATCCAGTGGTAAAGGAATCTTCAACGACCACAAAGATCCGTATTGTCTACAACGCTAGCTCTCGCTCTTCCACTGGACTCAGTCTCAATGATGTGCTAAAAGTTGGACCTACAGTTCAGCCTGAACTTGTCGCTACTCTCATGTTGTTCAGAAGACATCCCATTGCACTCAGCGCTGACATTCGTCAAATGTATCCGCAATTCCTCCTCTATCCTCCTCACAGGGACTTGCAAAGGATACTTTGGAGAAATTCCACTTCTGAGCCGATTAAAGAGTACAGGCTTACTGGAGTCTGTTTTGGCGTTGCGTCCTCGCCTTTCTTGGCCACACGGGCACTCAATCAGCTAGCTGTGGATGAACAGGAGTCATATCCAAGAGCCTCTCATGCCATTCTCCACAACTTCTACGTAGATGATTGCCTGCTTTCTTGTCATACAATTGACGAAGCTCTCAACACTCAACAGCAGCTGATCAATCTTACTCAATCAGCTGGTCTCACTCTCACCAAGTGGTGTTCAAACCGCAAGGAGCTTCTTCAAATGACCGATGATTCTACGACCTCTCTCGATGTTCCTGAACATTCCGTCAGCACCCTTGGAATGAAGTGGAATGCGCAACGTGACGTATTTCACTATGATTTCTCAACAGACGAGTCACCAGCTACAACAAAGAGACAAGTCTTCTCCGTTATTGCTCGACTGTTTGATCCTGAGGGTTTTCTGGGTCCGCTTGTTGTCAGAGGCAAGATATTCATGCAGTCACTTTGGCAATTGGGACTTTCATGGGATGATCAGCTACCACTGGACCTCCTTTCCACATGGGAAACTTACCTAGAGGATCTCAAAAACATTTCGATCATCGAAATTCCTCGTTGGGCCTCCACTGTCAAATCTCCCACCTCGGAAGAATTGCATATGTTCTGCGACAGCAGTCAAGTCGCATATGGTGCAGTTCTGTACTATGTGACAGCAGATGAAAATCATCGGTCATCTCACCTCATCTACGCAAAATCCAGGGTAGCTCCACTTGCAAAGCTGTCCATTCCTCGACTGGAGCTTCTCAGTGCAGTTCTTGGTGCTCAAATAATGGATAAATTCCGCACTATACTAAACATCACCAGCTGCTTCTATTGGACAGATTCAATAGTCGTTTACCATCAAATACGATCGTCTCAGAACAAGTTTGATAGTTTCGTTGTTCACAAAATCGGAATGATTCATACACTATCTCAACGTGAGGATTGGCACCATGTCCCAGGGATTCTTAATCCAGCGGATATCATCTCACGGGGATCTACTGTGCAAAACCTACACTCTTCATCGCTTTGGTGGCATGGTCCATCCTTTCTACTCCAGCCAACCTCAGAATGGCCTCAACCAAATTCTATCGAAAATCAGTCATTTTTGCTGGCATCTCTACCGGAAGAAACACAATCTGCACTTCCACCACCAGACTTCATATCCAAACTTGTATCAGAGTCTTCTGACTACTCACAAGTTACACGGGTACTTGCCATTTCTTTCCGGTTCCTCTCTGTAGCCAGCAAATCTTCTCATTCATTTGGCCCAATCTCTGTGACTGAAATTCATCATGCTGAAGTGATGCTGCTGAAATGGGAGCAGAATGCTAAACTCTCAGAAGTTGCTAAGGCCATCGAGAACAACACTCTCAACTCAAACAGAAGCATGAAAACCTACAAGTACCTTTCTCCATTTATCGACAAGGATGGTCTCATCAGAGTTGGTGGTCGTCTCTCTCAATCGGACGAGTCCTATGACACCCGTCACCCCATTCTGCTGCCAAAGGGGGAGCTTGCCCGACTGATCACCACTCATGAACATCGAAAAAATCTCCATGCAGGCCCTCAACTACTTCTGTCGATCTTAAGACAGCGTTTCTGGCCATTGGGAGCACGTAACTTGACTCGTCAAGTTGTGCATAATTGTGTCCGATGCATTCGCTGCAAGCCACGCCTTCAACAACAGTTCATGGGTGATCTACCTCAAGAACGAGTAATTGCAACTTCTCCTTTTCACAACACGGGCGTTGATTTCTGTGGTCCAATGTGGGTTAGACCAGACCTGAAACGCGGAGGAACTCCACGAAAAGCTTATGTGGCTGTTTTTATTTGCCTCTCTACAAAAGCTGTCCATCTCGAGCTTGTCAGTAATCTGAGCTGTGAAGCTTTCATCGCAGCTCTTCGTAGATTCGCTGCAAGACGGTCAGCTCCTCTTCATGTCTTTAGTGACAACGCCACAAACTTCACTTCAGCTGACAAGGAATTGCAGTCACTTTTAGACTCTCAAGTTTGCCAGGATGAGCTCTCATCAACAGCCACTTCTATGGGAATCACATGGCATTTCCAACCACCACGCTCTCCTCATCACGGTGGTCTTTGGGAATCCGCCGTAAGGTCGCTGAAACACCATCTACTTCGAACCATTGGTGACAGATGCTTTACATACGAGGATCTCTACACGATTTTGACTCAAGTGGAGAGCATTCTCAACAGTAGGCCACTTACAGCACTCAGTGATGATCCATCAGAGCCTTCCTGCCTCACTCCTGGACACTTTCTGGTAGGCAAACCTCTAAACGCAGTCCCGAGCCCTAGCCTTCAAGAAATTCCACTCAATCGCCTCGATCACTGGCAGCTGTGTCAGCAGATAATTCAAAATTTTTCACATCGTTGGAGACTTGAATACCTCACTGAGCTCCAAAGAAGGACAAAGTGGTTTTCACCTCAACCAAATTTGAAAATTGGAGATTTGGTGATTATTCACGAGGACAATGCACCATCTCATCAGTGGCCCCTTGGAATAATTCATCAGCTCCATCCCGGCAAGGACTCCAAGGTACGTGTCGTGACAGTCCGCACTCCTAAAGGGCTGTACAAAAGATCCATAGCAAAGATTTGCCGACTACCATCGCCTGAGGATGATCAACTCTCCACAACACAGAAGGACCCTTCGGGCCTTCAAGGGGGAGCATGTAACGGCTGATCATGCCTCTCACTATTTAAATTTAAGTTTCTCACCACTACATCCGCGCGCCTCTAGCGGACATTTCAAATTCACCACTTAAAAAAAACCCTAATAAGACAACCCTAAATTTCATCAGTCTTGCGCTAACATCCATTGAGCTCACGCGTGTGAAATAAATTTTCCTCTAAATACAAACTAAACCATCCTCTAAAACTCTAAAACTAAACAAAGTGAACAATAAGATCAAGTGATCAATCTACCGCAATACACTACTTCAATTAGCACGGAGACTGGAAGACCTCAGCAAACGGAATTTTGTTCCTTCTCAACCGGATATATTTCCAGGTAAATTTGCACCCTTCCATCTCCATAAACTACTCTCAATTTTCCAGAAAAGCGTGTAGAATTTTCCGTGTCATATATGACCCTATTGTCCCCAAGGGTAACACTGTTTTCGTCCCAAACCTATAGCGAAATGTAGTTGGGACATTGTTTTTCTTTGTGAAAAGCAGGTGGGACATCTTGCTCCTGGACATTTCATCTTATATCTGATGAATTATAACATATTTTGCAATATTTTAGAGTATTCTGCAAGCGTCTCATATTGTGCAATTGTATTGTGTGTGAATAAATAGGGGGAACTGGGGCAGTAGTAATCTGGGGTAGTTGTAACCACTGTGATTTTTTTCATTAATTTTAAGACTCCAGAGGATAAAACCCATAAGCATTCATAGATACCATGGGGATGTATGTCCACAGAAGAATTGGTCAATAAAATCCTAATACTTTAAAAATAAAAATCATTTTTCCCGAAAATGTTGATATTTCAATTATTTTGGTCATTTGGATTTCCACCTGGAAATTAAAAACTGTGTAAAATAATCGAAATGTAGCAATACCAGTTCTTTCCTACATCTTTTAGGATTATATTTATGGATTTACTAGAGAAATTGAGATTCTCATTATTTCAAAAGAATTAATAATTGGTCAGAAAACAGCATTTGGGGTAGATGTAACCAGGCAATTTCAATTTCACAAAATGAGTAGGTAAAAGAGCGGGAAATTGACCTTCATGCGAAATATCTATAATTCATAGATTACGAAAAAAATTGGTGGCGCTGTGTTAAATAAAAGTCACATGATGTCAAAATATGGGGAAAATCCATTGAAAAATGTCTTTGATATGCATGCTTTTAGTTTTTTTGCTATTTTAATTATTCTTTGTAAAAAGTGTCGTGATTTTTTGAAAAATATACAGTCTTTATATATCTCTTAAGTAATTAAAATAATTGAAAGTGGTGTAAAGTTAATTTGAAGGGTGGAAAAAGGGGTGTTTACATCCTCCCCAGAAAGTGGTTACTTCTACCCCAGGTATTTTGTGAAAAGAGAAAAATGCACAGTGACACAAATTTTATTTTTATGAAAAACTCAATTGTTTTCCAGCATCCGCATTACCCTCGACGAATTGCCTATACCCAAGGGTAAAACATGAGTTAAAAAATATTTTCCAAAAAGTCACAGTGTCCTTGGAAAATCACCTCAAATTCGCATCTATCGAAAATGGTTACATGTGCCCCAGTCTCCCCTATGTGGATAAGTTTATTTTTACCAAATACCACTCAAAATATTGTGACAGTGACTGTTCAAGGGATTACCAGGAAGATTCCTTGAACACCAGGAGTACAGTGTTCATGAAGACAATCCAGTTTGCCATGGTTTTGGCCAAATTAGTAACTTCAAGCAAAAAAAAAACTCTTAAAAAGCCCGTGGTATAGATTTTGAAAATGGTATGTACACTTCCCTTGAGGACAACAGGGTCATATATGACCCGGGGTTTTTCCGAGTTTTCACGCAATGGAAATTTTTTTTTCCTCTCAGAACTATTATATTTGATCATAAAGCATTAGGAAAAACTCAATTTTACATGAATTCATCTGCTGAATAAAAGTGGGCCGCGAAAGAGTTAAAATGTGAAATTTTGGATAAAGCAGAATACCAGTAAGGGAATTCTGTAACAATATGACAATGTCATTCGTGGTAAATTCGGGCGCATAATAACACTAAAGTCCACTAAGTGCCACTTGAAAAATTTTAAATTTGCCATATGACATTGTCATACTGTTACGGAATTCCCCTCCAGGACAAACCAATTTGACAATCCAATCTTTTATACCTATTCATACAATAACAATAAAAAAGATTTTAATCAGATTCAACGCAATATGTTTGTCAGCTTTAAAGTAAAAGTAAGGATCGTAAATTAACCCTTGGATGATCGATACGATTACATGAGCCATATTTTTTTATCATATTAATCAAAACAAATTTCTTGATTTATTTAATAGCTTATAGCTGGGTATTACTCCTTTAAAACAAAGAAAACCTTGACCTTCTCCGATCCCCATAGCCCCTTTCCGATAAATTAGTTGTTGTTATATTTCTGCCGCCAATAAATAGATCGGACTTCCTCTTAACTGTGATTTGACTGTCGCAGTATCGGCCAAAATCCCTGGCACGAAATTCCAAAGAGACCAAACCTTGAATAAATGATATAAAATACTCCCTCCGTCCCCAAAAAAAGTCGTACGTTTGAGAAAAATTCTTGTCCCAGAAAAAGTCGTACGTTTGGAAGAATATCGCTAGGAAGAGACGGTGTAAAGTAGAAATGCTGTGTATTGGAAATATCTTATGTATATACTATCCTCCATCTTCAGTGGTAATATGGTGGTCCACCTACGATTGTAAGATAAAAAAACAATGTCTTAAAAACATCTTTCTTTTGAATATTTTTAGTAAGATTTAAGTACCAAAAGGTTGGAGATAGAACCTTGGCACCTTTGGCGGCGCCCTCGTAAGTTTACCTTAGGATCATTACCCTACCCCTCATTTACCCTCCCCCCTCCCTTCCCTTCCAAAAACCATATTCTTTTTTTGGGATTGCTCAAAAACACATAGTGCGATTTTTTTCTGAGGAAGAGGAGGGGCGGGGGGAAACTGGGAACATATTGAAAATCCAAAAGTTGACCTACGGGGGGTGGGGGTTGTCCAAAGACATCAAATCTTTATCTCCAACCATTCAGCACCCATATCACAGAACGTAGAAAAAAAGAGCAAGATTGGTTTTATTGCCCTTTTTGTAAATTTAGACCCATTGTTATGGCATAACGAAAAGAACTATAAATCCCTTCTTTGGTACATTAAATTTTTAAATGAAATTCTAGTTAAAAATGTTAATTGCAGTAGAATTTTCAAAAGTTACATATCGACCGGGGCTCTTCGAAAAAAAGTGAAAAAAAATAAATCTTCAAGACACCAGTTCCTAATCTTACCGTGGTAGGTGGGCCTCAATATTACTACTGAAGATGGAGAATAGTTCATACGTAAGATATTTACTATTAACAAAAACATTCCGTAAAACAATTCCTTAATCCCTATTTTTTCCCCAAACGTACGACTTTTTTTGGGACGGAGGGAGTAATTAATTATTTTAGCCCACTCGGTACTTCAGCCCTTTCAGGTTTTTACGTTTAAGATTTTGGCTTTTGGAATTTTGGTCTCTTGGGGATTTTGCCTTTTCGGGAGTTTGGCTCTTAGGAATTTTGACTCATCCAGGATTTTGATTCATTCGGAATTTTGTTGACCCTTTCAGGATTTCAAAATATTCGGGATTTTGGTTTTAGAGATTTTGGCTTTTCGGAATTTCGCCCTTTAAGGAGTTTGGATTTTACGGATTTTGACCCTTTCGAGATTTTGATTAATTCAGAATTTTAACTTTCAGGATTTCGACACTTCGGGGATTTTGGCTTTTGAGACTTTCGCCTTTTCGAGATTTTGACTTTCGGAATTTTGACCGAAACCCGACCAAAGATATTAACAATTAAAAGCTAACCGGTCTATTTTCGGCATATTCGCAGGGTTCAATTCCCGATATTTAGTATATTGCACCTTTGTGTGACTCGAACTCATAATAGCCAGGATCAAGCCGGAGATCTCACCGCCAAAGAGTTGACTAAAGTTCTTAAGGCCCGAAAAGATGCAGTCTGATCCTTGAGAAAATTTAGTCTGTAAAATTTAGTATTTATGATTAATCTCAAACTGTAATACACTGAACGTTGAGGATCATTGATTAAAAGTCCTGTGCATAATTTTCTATTACCTAATCCCTTACTGCCAAATTTTACAGGTTAAATATTCACGACGATTAACCAAAGCCTATTTGGGCCCCTATCTACTGCAAGACGATATTCTTTTTCAGTGTTTATTAAGCCTTGATACAATTAGTAATAATGAAAGTTTAAACGCATTTCGTAAAACGGTTAACTTTTTAAATACGAAAATAATGGGAAATTTAAATGTCAAAGGAATTTTTTTAAGTTTCCAGAAAAAAGAAAATGCTGGAAATCAACTTTCTTTTTAATATAAATCACTGGTAAGTTTTTCCCAAATTCGGCTGAATAATTTCTTGCTTGTATAAATTTTAAATTAAATTTAAAAATGGAAAATAATGGCTTCGGCACACCTTTTAGATCAGGAAATTTTCATCATTATTCATCATTATTTTTCGAATACCTTTCTTTTTTACACACAGTCCATATGTCTATTTCATTCTTGCAGAGTCCTCTTTTTTTTTAAATCACAACAAATTCAATTTAGTTCAATCGAATTTGGAGTGCGAAAGAGTGAGATAGACATATGAAAAACGTGTGAGAAAGAAAGGCATATGAATTTTGATTTCATGAAATTTTCCTTTTCTAAAAGGAGTGCCGCAGCCATAAAAGAAAAATTATACATATTTCATTTATTATTTCTCTTTCAATCATTTTAACAAATTTCTGCCAATGGAGCACCGAAAGCAAGTGAAAAAGTGAAATACGTGACATTTTTTAGCACATATGGAGTAACATTGTGAACGTGAGACACAAATTTCGTTAACAAAAAAAAATCAGCCTTACCTCCCGCTTTTTCCGGCGATTGTGTCTGCTGCTTCATGGCTTCCTGTTGCTGTTGTCCACCTGGTAGAAGGAAGTTAGCTGTGGCAAAATCCACATTGCACGCTTGAGGAATGGGCTTCTTGTTGAGAGCCATTCCACAGATGGCCGTCATATGAGTCTCAGGTCCAAATACATGCAGTGGAATGCCCAAGCTCTTGCCAATTTCCCTCATCTTCCTCAGACCCTCCTGGTAGTTGGGTCCAGCACGTCTCACGAAGATGGAGACATTGTGCTCAACGAGTCGTGGTTGAAACTCGCGCAGAGCACTAATGATACCCCGAAAAGTGGCAGCGACATTGGTGAAATTGGCAATGCCACCACCAGTGATCAGAACTTTTCCCTCAGGATGCTTCGGAGACGACGTCATCAGGGTGAGGATGGTCTTGGCATACTCATATGTCTGTTGCTCAGAAGGTGCCCCACTGTACTCACCATAGTTGGCCAGTTCACTAGCACTACCCAAGTCACAAATTGTATCAGAATAGATGACACTGGCACCTCCGCCAGCCACCATCGTCCAAATTCTTCCGTTCCTATTCAGAATTGTCAACTGCAAATATGTTGCCAATTAACACATTTGAAACACATTTACCGCAATGCTGCACTTACTTTGAGTGAAGCTCCACTTTTGGCATCCAGATCAGCAATGTATGCCTCTTCGGGATATGCATCTCGTCCAAAGGGAGGTGGATAATCAATCTCTCCCCATTTTTGCCGACAAATAAAATCAGCCGTGGAATCTAATTTAGCCGCTAGATCGAGGATATGAATTGATTGACCTGTCACCACAAGTGGATTGATTTCCAAGTACGTAAAGTAGAGATCTACGTACAACTGATAGAGATTATAGATGAAATTGGCTACAAATCTGCAAAGAAAATTTATTTCACGTTTATTTATGTTTTAACAAAAAAAGAATTTGATAAATAGGAATACCAATATGTCTGATACCAACTACGACGCAGATATTATAAAGCAATTCTTTTTCCTTGCAAGAGACATTTTTGAACACGGAATAATTATTTTTCTTACTGAAGGAAGTTTTCTTAACTTGATTATTTAACTGTTGAATAAGGTTTTCATAGCTTGTTTGGTTGAAATAACTGTTTTTTAACATTGGCACAACGATAATTTCTGGTTAAGTTATTTTGTACTGCTTGGGTAGAATCACTGAATGCCATTTGAACACCTTTATTGTCAGCAAATCTGGTAATCCAAAAAAGATTCAAGCCACTTAGTACTCCAATTATCTCAAACACTTAATTCAATGTTGGACCGGTAATTAATTTCAAAAAGTTCATTAAATTCTTATTCTTCAATGTTACTTTAACATGACAATATACAGTGGTCCAATATAAAATTAGATTTTTCCTGCATCTGTGTTTTTTTTTTAACTTAACCCTCTAACGGGTAAAACCGCCTCCAAGCGGTCTTCACAAAAATCACATTTACAGCGACAATAAATATTTTATTTATTTGTCCTCGGTAATAGTCTTCTAAACATCTCTCGAAAGTTTTAACTCATTTTGACTCTTCGTTTTGTTGCTATTCCCAGTTTTGTGTGACAGGTCAGAGAAAAAGCAACAAAAAATATTGGCGCAAACTAAAAGATATAATGAAGAATGGATGTTTTTTTCGACTTTATTGGATCATAATTATCCTATAGAAAACATTGTTTTAAAACTTTTTTTTCGCATATTAAAGAAAACACCGTTAGAGGGTTAAGTCCATAAATAAAAATATATTTGCAGGAAGATTTTAAGCAATTTTCTGGCTGATTTGCTTTAGGTTTTACCTAATAAAAAAACTTGACACACTGTCAAACAAAGTCTCACTACAAAGTCATGTTAAGGGCAGAATCACATTGGCAGTAAAATGCTCACCGTCACTGTCAAAACCCTCACCGTATTTCGTTGATTTACGCATTTCCATTGTAATTTTTACGCAAATTCTCAATTACCGTGTAACATTATCTCATACTCGTACTGTACTGAAAAAACTGTACGAAAAACTGTAGCAAAAAAATCCTACAATTTTTTTGCTTACCGTTTATAGTATTTTCGTTTTATTTTTTTTCAATTTTCTTATATTATTTTCACATAGTACCATAGAGTATGAGATAAGGCAATACGGTCATTGAGAATTTGCGTAAGAATTGCAATGAAAATGCGTAAATCAACGAAATACGGTGAGGGCTTTGACGGTGACAGTGAGCATTTTACTGTCAATGTGATTCTGACCTAACTCTTTAAGTGCATCAGTGAAAATATTTTTTTTTACTCAGGCAGAAACGTCAGAATTTTTTAAAAAAGGCAATTGTTGACGAAAATTGCTTGTAGTGTGTAGACACCTTTAAGGACGAGAGGGTAAAAAATTAGGGATCATAAAAAATAAGAACAAAAGAAAACTTTAGATGACCGTAGGAAAAAAATGTTGGGACACCGGTGTTGCAATCGTCCTAAAAGAGTTAAGAAGTCATATGGATTTCGAAGATAAAAAAAAAGATATTTCTTATTTATATTTGAACAACTTTTTATCATTTTTTTAATAAATAAATTCAAAATTCAACTTTGGTAGGATGTTGTCAGGGTAAAACTAAAAGGAAGCCATAGCCAGCGAACGGATCGTTGTCACGGCAGTTCCGTGTCAACAACAGGCTTAGATAGGGGCACGCACTATCGCGCGCTCTCTTCAATCTGGCACTGGAGAAAGCAATCCATGACTCCATGGTGAGCATAAGGGGGGGGTTGTTCCTAATTAAGTCAATGCAACTTCTAACCTATGCTGACGATATTGGTATCATGAGACGTAATCCCAGAGCTATACAAGAGTCCTTCACCAAGATTGAGCAAGCGGCACGAATGAGCTAAGCTACTGTATAGAATCGGTGGCAGCCAAAATCCCGAAAGCCAAAATCCCGAATTTTCAAAATCCTGAAATTGATGAAATTATATGGAGGAAAATGTTTAGAATAATTTCCTAAGACACAGAATATTTCCTTTTGGCTCCAGCAAGCGCGGGTACAATCGTGGGAGTAGCTGTGACACTTTTAAGAATTCGGGATTTTGGCCCATTCGGGATATTGACTTTCGGGATTTTAGCGTTCGGGATTTTGGCTTTCGGGATTTTGGCGTTCGGGATTTTGACCGGAACCCGTATAGAATAGGACTATGATCCTGCCAGTCCTCACGTATTCGTCTGAGACGTGGGTCCTTAGCAAACAATTGCGAACTTTTAGCCGCGTTTGAGAGGAAGATTCTACGACGGATTTTTGGCCCCGTATGTGAGGAGAGACGATTCTGGAGCCTACACAACCATGAGGTGTATGAACGCTATTGAGCGGTAAACTTCGTCAAGCAAATACGCTAAAAATAGGCTCCGGTGGACTGGTCATCTGGTTCATAAGGATGAGGACGATCCAGGCTGGAAAGTCTTTAGGGGAGGACACTATGTTTTGGAGAAACGAGACCGACCCAGCCTCCAATGGACCGACGGCGTTGACCAGGACGCCAGCTAAATAGGGCTAGGTTTTCACGAGAATCTGTCCTTCCAAATGGATCAAAATCGTAAAAAACCAAAACTTCGAATGGGCCTAAAAGTGTCATAACTACTTCCAAGATTGCTCCCGGCCTGCTGGAGGCAAAGGGAAATTTTCTGCGTTTTGGGAAATCATTCCACACATTATCCTCCGTATAATTTTGTCCCTTTTAGGATTTTGACTTTCTAGATTTTGGTTTTTCAGAATCCATTCGGGATTTCGACCCATTCGGGACTTTGGCTTTCGGGACTGTAGCACCGGTCAAATCTATCTTTCGTCAGTAACAAAAATCATTCTTTTATATTCGAAATAATACTCACTTCTTTTTAGTAGCTGATACTTCGATAAGCAGAGTTCGCTCAATTTCATCCGCCGTGACAGTGTGTCCCACCGGAATGTCCAACTTGAGCGCCTTAGCATCCACATCACCAATATCCACACCACCTTGATGATGGAAAAGAATAGTGTCTGCTGATCTGTGAGAATAAATGCACACATATGCCTCCTGGTCATCTGTATGTGGCAGAAAGGGTTCGATGATAAAATTCCTGAGTGTTCCTACACATGCTCCAATCTTCTGATCAGCTCCCATTCGTGCCATAATCCATTCTTTCACTTGCGTGAAATTCTTATTCACCGTGATCAAACCGAGCTTCCCACGGCGCTTTATCAGTTGATCTGGCTTCGCGACGAGAGGCTAAAAAGTTCATACACGAGAAAAAAATAAAGATTTCAATTGACCTGTGACATTCGCATGGTCAGACTCGCGACACTTTATCACGCGTGATCGGACCGTATATTTTTATTGGTTAGCTTCCTTATGCAACAAATCTCTTATCTATATCATTCGATTACTTATGCAATTTTCCTTTTAAATTATGCTTGATCTATACCAGAGAATCGAATGAATCAAGTTAAAAAGTTATTCATTTGCACATAAATTATAGAAAAAAAATCCATTGACCATCATTAATACTAAGGAACTTTTTCTTTATAGGATATAAAATATTAAAATGAGTCAATCATGTGGTCCATTTTTAAATAATATGACTTTTTCTCGCATTATGGTTTTATTTTATCATAAATTTATAATGAGCTGTATTAAAAATGATATAAAGACTATTTCGTCAGAGATTTTACCTTTATTACTCACAAAAAAATATATTAGTTTCTTAGAACTCATTTTGACGTCAAACCAATTTCTATTAAAAAAAGTGTTAAAAAACAAAATAATTCATAAAGTTATGAAATATTAATAAATCTTCCCAGAATATCCACGAAAAACCATCGCAATATCAAATTAAAATAAACTATTCGATTGAATGCTAATTATGTAAAAATAGGCAAATATTTTCTTCTCTATTTATTTTTTTTTGGGTAGAAAGTATTTATGGAATCATTGATGTATTATTTCCCCAGCAACGAAATTTTTTATATACCTCAATACTTTTTTTCTTCTCTCTTATTCCCTCATTCTCTATACGGACGCAATTCACATATTTGAAGTAGTTGAGGTATTTCTCGTAATATGAATTTTTATTAGTCGTTCCATAGTTGGACAATTACTCAAGTGATTCATTTGAATTATGAATTAGTGCTTGCGAAAAAGAGATTGTCAGTAAATAAAGTTTTTTCCTCCTTCCGACATTCTCCTATAAATCTAGTTACAAAATTTACAATTGAACTGAATTTCAGAACAATGTGATTACTTTTTACCACAAATTTCTACATTTGGACATAAACTACTTATCACACTTACTGTCGTTTGAAGCCATTTGTTGTTTACTAGTAAGTCATCCCAATTTGTTGTTTCATCCACTGAAACAAAATCACATTTGGCTGCTCTTGAACCTGGTGCTAGGTATTTGTTGATCAGTTCCTTCCCCGAAGCTTCCCTGATGGCTTTCGCAGACATTTTTTACTACCTGTAACAGAATTGAAATGAAAATTAAATAAGTTGAATATTTAAATATGTAGGGGAAATTGGGGCAGTTAGCCACCAATAGTATTAATAATATTATTATTATTATTTATATATAACTACTTTTGAACTAGTGCTCTTGAAAGCATATTTCAGATGTACAGAGTTTAAAGAATTTCATATTTGAGTAATAGCGACCACCGCCGTCTTAACGTAGCTAGGGGATCTCAGGCAATACGCTACTAGGCGATACGCCAATAGGCAATGCGCTCCTGGACGGTCTACAAACGGACTTAGCAGATTCTTCCAACACGGGATCAACAACAATATAACATGTTTACTCTGTAATAATATATCCCGATACGATTAATAATAAGTGTGAGACAGTGAGACAGTGTGCCTTAAAGCAGAGGTATGCAAGAAAACGCTACCTGAACAAACTTATTTTGACGTTTATTCGGTTGCTTTTGCACACCTCTGCCTTAACCCTTTAAGGACGATTGGGTCATCGCTGACCCAAAAATGATTTTTTCCTACAGCGTTCTAAAGCTGTCTTTTGTTCTAAAATCAGAAAGAGTGATTTTTTCAGACCCCAATTTTTTACCCTCTCGTCCTTAAAGGGTTAAAACAATGTTGAGGAAATCTTTATTTATTCGAAACAAACACATGTCTTTCTATTCATTGAAATAGTTATCAGCCTAACTGTGTTATCACACTTGCACATTAAAATTTTAATATGATTCACATTAATTGTTGCTGGTGAGAGTCCAAATGTGTAATTTGTGTGTTTGAATTATTTTATATTCAAAATTTGATCTATTTGTTGATAAAAACGTAGACTTGACCCGCAAAATTTGATATAAATTGATTTATAGCATTAATGCGAAAAATTAATGCGATTTTCTCTTTAATTTTTTATGTGAAAAATATTTATGCTTTAGGTGAATTTAAACTTACTTTTTCAGGCCAAGTCCACTTCTTTATCAATAAATAGAAAAACCCCAAATATTAAGTGACTCAAAGACACAAATAACATATTCAAACGCTCACAAGTGACAATTAATGTGAGTCACATTAAAATTGTAAAGTGCAAGTGTGATAACGCCGTAATAGAAACATTTTCTTTTGCAAATTAAACGCAATGGAAAATTTCATTTGCTGCCTAATCCTGTCCCGGTCTCCCCTATAATTATATCCACATGATTGATCCTTTTGAGAGTTGCCATTTTCTTTAAATAAGGAAATATTTTTATACAATCCATTCCCATATTGGCTTTCTATGAAACAAAAAATTTAAAAAAAAGTTTCGTTTTGAAATTCTCGTCAATCACAGAAGAGACCATGATGAGTTTATAATTGGGCCACAGAGACAATATCACAATCAGCCGGCTTTCCAAAACTGATGGAAAATGTCTCTGTAAAGCACGTGATGGGTGATTTATGGTCGTTAGTGAAATGTTTCAGTCTCGCATTGAAATAATGCCAAAGTCAATGTCTCACGCCTGCGATTGTATGGCACAAAAAAACATGAAATTCGTGGCCTTAGTAACATTGAAATTTTGTGTACAATGTGCTCTTGCACGACTTTTTCTCTCACTTTCATCATCCTGAAATTTTTACACATATTCAACGTCCCTCTAACATTTTATAAGATTACTCTCCTCCTAATCACTGACATTTTTCCCTGGAAATTAAATCAAATAAATTACAATTCTCTACCGTATTGTGTTACATAAATAGCCGTCCATCATGCTTCATCTGTATCTGTCTAACGATATTGGACGATTATATGACCTCTAATCGACTGTTTGAGTTGATTACACACATTTTTCTCTCCAATTCTCCTCCCTCCAACCCGCTGTCATTTATAATGCTCACCAATTTGCAAATAAGTAAATTTATGACGAAAGAGCGTCAATGACTCTTCTCCATGTCAATTGCTCGCGTCAAGAAACATACTTAGCATACAAGAATGATGATTTTCAGCATTTTTCGTGTGGATATTAATTCTCCAGTAAATTAATCAGCAAATCTTTCAATAAAAAAAACTCGAAAAATATCCAAAATGCCAGAGTCAGAGTGAAATTTCTCAATTTTATAAATATCTGGCTGAGAAAGTTTTTTTTTCTTTTACCTCCACATCAACTTTCTCTCTTCACGAGGTCAGACGCATAAAAAAAACGAGAGGGTTCGCACATAAAAGACGATAATGCCGGAAAATGGCACATAAAGTAATCTATTTCACTCGCTGTTTGTATTAGATAATCAGTTAAATGAGTAACAAAAAAGCATGTACACAATAATCTCGTAGCACGAAAAGATTCACAATCAAATGATAAAGAAATGACCTCTAGTAGTACCTACTGTCGCCTTGAATAACCCCCAAGAGTCGCTATTAACATGAGAAAGCTCACTTTTATTCAATAAATTTTTGGGGGCAATATATAATCTGCCTGAAAAAACGACAATACTTGCTACTTTAGAATTCCCTATAGCTAATTGTTATGTTTTTGTGTCGCTTTTTTGTCCCATGTTCTACACTTTCTTGTTGAGAAATGTTTCCGTTTTGCGTAACAATTCATTCTTGGGGGCACCATTGACCCTAAAAACCTCAAAAAGTAGCTCAAATCTCAATAACTCTATGATATTTGATGATATTATAGGAATCTTAGGAATAAAACTCAAATAATTAAATTTATTTATAAAGTGAATTGCAGAGGTTAATAAAAAGACACCTGTTCGGCCTTGTTTTTGCTCTTTTACTATACCTTTTACTATACTATCACATCTACAATTATATAGTTTTATCACGAAAAAAATCACGTAAATTGATCAAAAGTCCTTGTTAAATAAATTGCAAGTAATAAATTATTTATCAGTCTGAATTATGCCCAACGCACAATAACTTTTGTTTAGTAAACATGTTTTTGACATTTCAATGAGAGTGAGTGAGATCTAGATCTAGTTATCTCGCTTATTCTCATGGGAAATTTTGAAAACATGTTTACAAACAAAAGTTATTGTGCGCTGGTCATTAGATATATACGAGTTTATTTATTATTATTATTACGAGTTTAAACCACTATCGAATTATAGGGAAATTCGGGACTAAATTTGAGAAATTTTCTCTTATAAAATTTATTGAATTTAGTAAAAGCAGGTACATATGTCCCATATTCATTGCAATACTATTTTATCAATAAATCTTAACACTTTTGTCACAAATAATGCGCAAAGAAAAAAATAGTTGCAGGCTTAATCCTAGTCTCCCCTACACCTGCAAACTTTTATTTGTTGTTCCTTCTGAATTCTCGGTTGCTTTAGGGGAAACTGGGGCACCACCAAACAGGGGTACCACAAAACACTGCGATTTTTTAAATGGGTATAAAATTTCGGAGAATGAGACTTACATGAAATCATAGATACTATAGGGATGCTTGTCCAGAGAAAGAATGATCCACATAGTTCAAGTAGTTTAGAAATAAGAATCTTTTTTCGCAAAATTGTGAGATTTTGATAATTTTAGTCATTTATATATCTACCTGGAACCCCTTGGATACCGAAGTACTTGAAAAAAGGGATTGCTATAAAAGTACGTGCAAAATATAGATGTGAAAACGGGGAAAGGCATTAGAGAGATGGAGGAAGGAGGGAGACAAAAAATGTACTTTTTGTAATACAGGTTTAGACGATTTAAGACATGTAGGGTAGAGTAAGTACTTTTCACCACCTTAAGGTTTGACACCCTTATAATTCTTACACTTTTTGTCCAAATAAAATGAAATTTTGTGTACAAGTGCTTTGAAGCATTGTCTATCTATTGAACCAGGAGACTTTCCGGGAACTTTTGAGTATCTGGTTGAAAAAGTACATTTCCTGCAACAATGCATGTTTCAGTACTTTTCGCCACCTTGTAAACACTTTTTCGCCACTGCACAGTGGGGCCGCTCCATACAAAAAGTGGCCAAAACCCCAGCTCTGTGGTGAAAAGGTCATATGTAGCTAATTTGGGGTCCCTGATTCCAATTCTGATAGCAAAAATTGAAAAATCATAGGGGAAAGGCGGGTAAACTTACATAGAACCAGTGAATACCAACAAAATATATTTCGTAAGGCATACGGTTAGAGATAGAGATTTGGGACCTTCCGGGCACCCCCCCATAAGTCTACTCTGGGATTATTAATATGCTCCTCATTTTCCCCCCACCCCTTCCCCACCCACCAAAATTATTTTTTTTATGATATCTCGAAAACGTGCAGTGCGATTGTTTTCATTTTTGGATATGTTTTAGAGATTAAACAGGCGGACATCTTGTCCATATACAAACATCCTATTGAATCATTCCTGATAACGGATTTTCAAGGTCAAAAGTTATAAAGGCTCTAGAAAGCGCATTTATCAAGCGAATGGAGTCATGTTTGGGGTCGTTGGACAGGTCTCGGAATTTCCGACAAAACTGAACCGGTTCCAATCGGTTATGAACCGGTAATGAACCGGTTCATAACCGATAACCGATTTTTATTCTAAATTCAATTGTACTACTCTTAAATTATATTTGGAGGGATTTTTGAGTGATTTATGAATCGGTTTGTGAACCTGTAAAAGGAAAAGGATCTTATAGTTTTTATCATTAGATTTACCATACCTCGACAATTTTTTGCCACTAAACGATTTCGAATTTTCCAGTAAAACTTTTCAACACTTTTTTCTAACTCTCCCCTAATTGCAAATCGATTACTTTAAATTATTTGTCATTTTTTTGCTTAAAACACTTTGAGTGCTCATTTTTAACTCTTTCTTGACCGCAGTGTGATGTCAAATTTTAAAACACATCGAAAAATAAAAGAAAAGTTTGAAAGCGTTTTCGAAATAAAAAAAAAGGATTTCGATGGTAAAGAAAAGAGTAAAGGGAGAAGGGAGAAAGGAAAAACCACATCTCCACGTAATATCAACTTATGAAATGTCACTGAAGGAAGACTACTATTTGATACATATGTACTACCGATTGGCTCCAGGTTGGTTGGTGGAAGATTAATTTTTTTAGCTTATTATATTACCCTTTTTCAGTTCATGCAGAAATAGAGAATTGATGTAACCCATGAAATAAAAAGAATTACATACACTAATTAAGAAATTTGTCATAAACTGACTAAGAGTGATATTTTTTTATTTGCACAATTAATATGTTTTTAGAAGTTCTCGAACTTCTTCAGGAAGCACTTCTTATTTCTTATTTTTCGTTATTTGATGACGATGATGTGAAATTATCGGATCTGACCACACCATAAGCCCATTAATGAGGTCCACATTTGTCGAAATCCTACAATAAGAATGGTATTTTGATATAAAATAAATCAATTTGCGCAGCTACGTTAACATCTGATATATGTCATAGAGGAATTTTCAAAATGTTGGCCAAATACTTAATTTAAAAAAATCAAGCTGATTTAAAAGTTTATCAAAAAAAAACTATGAAATGTAGTATCATGTCAAAATAAATTTAAATTATATATACCTGGAGCATTTGCGAGGGGAAGTTCGTGACTGTATCCAAAATCTCCTCAATCTTCAACTTAAGATCTAAAAATTTTTCGAAAGTGAAAGGAAATTTGTGAAATATTGAAGAATATCTAAGAAGTTAAACATTATCTTTAGCCCTGGTCTCCATATTCACTGAAAACCACCCCAGAGAACGTAAAAAATCACTTGATCACTTACTAAAATCACTTGATTTACTCCAAAAATCAATAAATGACTGATGAGCAATATATTTATAATCATCTAGTTCGACTGCAATTTCTTAGTGTATTGTAATCGAACGGTAACAGTAAGATAATAAAAAGCGGCATTCTTCGTATTGGTAATTAAAATTGTATAATAAATTCAATGTATCGATATAATATCTTTCTGATTTTGAATATTTTTTAGGGAGTAATCATTTTTTTAGACGGACTTCTAATAATTTTTTTTAGATTATTTATGAGCAATTTAACCAATTATTCAGTCAATATTACAAATACCTAATGCTGTAGCGTTTCGGACTCACTCCACAGTAACATTACAGGAATTTTATTTTCTGCGACAATAATAAAAATAGCTTAGGAGTAATGCAATTGAGTTTCCGATAAAAATAAGTTAACCGGTTCATTACCGGTTCATAACCGATTGGAACCGGTTCAGTTTTATCGGAAATTCCGAGACCTGTCCAACGACCCCAAACATGACTCCATTCGCTTGATAAATGCGCTTTCTAGAGCCTTTTTAACTTTTGAAGTTAAAGAAGTAGCAATATATATATATAGCTCAAAATTTGACTATTATATTTGTAAATTGCTTTTTCCGCGGAGTCTGCTTAATAAAAACGCCACTTTTGGTGCGCATTTTCTCAGAAAATTGCTTGGGAAGGTCCTGTACGCAAGTTTGCGCAAAATGAGCTTAGTATTCTCTTAAAGTAGATTAAAAATAGAGAAAAATTATGCTATTTAGAAGTGCAGCAAGTAGCGGTTTCATAAGTAGAACCTTTGATGAATCTTCAGAATTGCTAGTTTGTATGTTTTGTCATAATAGAAATCCTTGAAAATCCTTACAAGGATAACTTAAAATGATCATATTCAATTCAGTGGTTCGTATTCTGTATAAATATTTTATAATTTCTCCAGAAAAATACACTTGGCCGTACCATTCAGGTGCATGAATATGTCTCTAAGAAGTCCAAAATAACGAAAAAATTCACAGAAGAGGTGACTTTAAAAATTTTTCCAGGCTACAATTTTCAACCGACCTTAATGAAAATTTGGGAAAATGATCTTCAATTAATGCCAAATGAAATAAAAATACTTTTGGTGCAGTTAAAAAAAGTTGAAAAAAAATAGGTTTTGGCCACTTAGGCCCCACAGTGCACTGTGTAAGCACTTTTCCGCCACTTGTTTTCAATTGATTTTTAAGAAACAGCAGCTTTCCAAAACCCCCAAAAGTACACGGCACAGTACTTTTCTAATTTAACACCGATATTAGACAATTATTAGAGTATTTCGAATGATTTTTTGCACATATTTTATTTGCGACAAAAATCAATTGAAAATTACGCCTGTTTCAACTAAATTCCGCGAGGAGCGCCACTTGTAAAATGCTTGGAAAAATGAGTTGCGAAAAGTACTTACACAACCGAAAAAAGTAAGCCCTATTTCACAACATCCGTATTTCTTTATTTTTTGGAAAACATTATTAAAAAATGATATTAGAACAAAGCTTAATTAATAACGGATTGACTTTCAGTGAAAAAATATCGAATACTGTACTGAAAAAAACATAAAATAATACAAGGCAATTTGTCTGAGCGTTGACAAGTTTATTAAGAACTCCATATTTTTTTTGTGACTATTCACCTTGTCGACAATTTCTTTAATTAACTTGCAAATAATCTAGTCGGTGGAGCATCTGATATGATTTTCTGATTCATTTGGCTAGAGGTCACGAAATAACACTCATTTCGTAGTTCCACGAACTCATAATTTTCTTAAAATGTGATTTTAATTTAGGTGGCGAAAAAGGGCTTACTGGCGAAAAAGTACTGACTCTACCCTATTAGTAGGGTGCTGCAGGGATGTAAAAGGGAGGGAAGATAGAGGAGAAATTCTGAACGAAGATGGAAGAGGGGCAGATTATTTGAGAAGATTGGAAGCTGCAAAAAATATGTATTAATGTTAAAGTAAGTTAGGTTAAACAATGTGTGTTACAAGGTCCAAAATGGACGCTAATAAAGAATTATATATATAATATAACTTTTCAGAACAAAACGTAACTTTAAATGGCCTTTGGAAAAATGTTTTTGGGTTAAAAATTAAAATTCAGTGCTATATTTGCTGTTGCAAAATTAAGTATCTTCTTTGGAAACAAGGCTTAAATCTTTAGTCTAAAACTTTAGTGTTTCGTTTTTTCGGGTAATCCTAGTCTAATTCATAACTTAGTTTGAAAGTTTCCAACTTTTCATAAAAGACTAATCAATTGAATTTTACTTTTACTTCGAACATGAACTACAAAGAATCTGTAATTTTTGAATTGGAATTAAGAGTGTTTTTTTTTTTGCACTTTCCTTCCAATTTATTCAGTTGATTCATTCAATTTAATGACTATACTTTCCAAAAAAAAAATGCCCTCACAGAAAAGGTGCGAACCCTCTCAAAAATCATACGATCGGGTGAATCACCTTAATCACTCGCTGTCTGATGCAATAAAACTATCTCAACTGTCTCCCAATGATATCTTCTTTCGAGAATACACCAATACACGCTTCAAAATATCATCCTACAAAACAGTCTTATTTTTTTCTGCCACGTGCACAGAAATTACACCTTTCTGCCTCTCATGAATGCACCGCGATATCTTACTTCTCGCTTCTTCACAAGTTTAACAAACACAGAGATCCTGAGGAATGCAATGTAAATGTCAACAATACAAAAATTTGCATTATGTCAAAGTTTAGAGGAGGCAACCCCGGGAAGCTTGATACTGGATTTAGATTAAGAGAGGTTGTCTTCGTCCAGATTTAAAGGTATCTGCAAATCCGGTTGAGACTTATGGGATATTTAGGGGTCTCTATGAGAAGACAACCTTTTGGTGTCTCTTGGTGATTATAGTACATTAAGGAGAATATACAAAAAAATTCTTAGGATGTTGGCCTTGGGGAATTCCTGGAGTGATTCTGATAAGAACACACCCAGAAAAAATTGCATAAAATAATGGGAAAACATGGAAACACTCACCAATTTTTTTTTTGTCTTCTCTGCGATGTCCAATCGATCCGATTTATCGGTGAGATTGATCGGCATGAAAGAAAAAGCAAAGAAGACGTCACTTAATTAACAAATACACGAGGAAATCAATTAAATTTTTTTCTCTTTCTCTCTGGCACTGCAATCCTGACGACTAAAACGCACGCCACTGGCTTATGCAAATGCCCACAGCAAAAAAAGTGAGCCGAGAAATAAGAGAAATTCGTGCGATAATTGAATGGGGCCAATTTTGTGGGGCACACCAAAAGGCTCCTAGACAATCACTCAATTAACTTTTGATAAACCTTAAGAAGAAGAAAACACCGTGGAAATAGTGGAAAATTGAGGAGTTTTGGAATTATGTGCTATCTTCAAAGAAATAAATTTTTCACTCTCCTGCACACACACTCACTCACTTCAATCTCCTTTTTCCTTTAAAGAATTTTTCAGCCTCAAAACACACAAAATCTGCACTGATTCCTTGCAAATGCTTAAGATGAATGATTTATTTCACTCACCGACCACTCTGAGATGCGAACAAATGGAAATTAACTAGTGAATTTTCACTTTTTCGAGCCGCACACTTTTTTCGCACACACAAATTTTACTATTTCTGCGCCACGCTGCGACAGTCCCGAGAACTAAGTCATACAGTGTGAAGTTAGTTGCAAATGAATTTCTGTGTGACAGACAAACTGCTAACGGATATTCAGGTGTGATCGCGCGTTGGGATTGCGTCTTTTTGTATTAAAATTCCTCCAAAAAGTCATGGATTTTATTACATCAATAAAGCAATTAAGTATTCATCTCACCAACTTGGAAAATAATCAATTCATAGATGAAAGCCTTCTGGAAGAAAATAAGCGAGTAAGCAGGAAAAATCACTCAAAAAACAACCAACATTTCTAATGTTTTGTTTTGTCTTTCAGAATCTTTCAAATTCTCTGATTGAAAGTGATCCCTGCCTGGAGGATCACTCAGTAAGCAAATTTTTCCTTCAACTACATCAATTGACTGAGGCATCGTGCAGAAATGGGAAATGTAGGACTTTTTGTTAATGATATCTTACATTTCTGTATATATTTACATCTATATTTACATAGCTTTCCGGCCACTACTGCTTATTCTGAATGAGTTGGTTGAGAATCCAAAAACCAGAAGTCATCTTCAGCAACTTGATTTTATCCCACTCCTTGCCAATGCAACGGAAATCGAAGATTCTGAGGATTTATTGAGTATTCTTCGAATCCTGGACAAATTGACCAAACGTTGCAGAATTGAAACACCAGAACTCTTCCTGATCACATTCATTCCCTTCCTTGTGACCTCAATTGAAAGCTGTGAACCAGAAAAACTTCAAAGTCGTTTGTGTCTGTCAGTCTTAATCAATCTCTGCGAGAGTCGCCCTGGAATGGATACACTTCTTAAATTCTGCTCTTCCAAAGAACTCAGCAAGAAATTTCAGTCCTTCGGGTTCCTCACCCTCAAGATACACTACCTCATTGAGTCATTCTACAACAAAATGAAACATCTGGAATTCACAGCATCATCAGTTTTTAGTGAAATTTATAAATTAATTGCTGAACAGGATTCCAAGATGTGCCTGGAGTGCTTTAGTTTCATCGAGGAATTTTCGAAGCCAGCTCTAGAGATCTGCAGGGCGACGTTTGAGGAGGAATTGGGAAAGCTCCTGGAAAGGCTGATGGAGTTGCTGAAGTCTGGAGATTCGTGGGCGGAAGCTATTGTGGCAGGAGGACTCAATATGTATGCTTCACTCATCAAAAACAGTGAGTATTCAAGCCTCTCAGTAATTCTTAGCTTCTAGCTAACCAATTTTGATGCCATGCAGATAATTCCCTGACAATTTTCCATGAACCCCTTTTGGACTTTGCCCTTGAGAGCTTCTGCAGGGATTCAGCATTTTATGTAAACGCATTGAATCTCCTGGAATCTTTGGGAGTAAAAAATTCAAGACTAGAATCATCTGAATGTCTTTTAAGTGTCTGGATGGACTTAGCTAAAGGTCTGAAGCGTGAAGCTAGCCTGGATAAACAGTTAGCCATCTTACGTGTTTTTCACGTCTTTGTTCTCAATTCAGCTCATCAAGCGAGCATCCTAAATTGCGTAAATCGCATGAGCCTTCATGAACTCCTCGTGACACCTGACGATCTGAAAGTTGAACGAATGAAAGATGATCACATTCTTCTGATCCTCATGACGCTAGAACTTCTCGCGACTTTTGCAACAGTTGAACCTCAAGAGTGGTATGGGCAGATTGATGAGGCATTCAAGCGTCCGGACATAGTAGAAATAATGGCTGAAGGATTTGTAAGGAAAAATGAAGAAATGTTCAGATGTTGTTTGGATTTGGCAAAATTCACCAATTTTCCCACGAAGAAGATAACAACAATTTTACACGAATCGCCAGCAAGAATGCGAAAAGAAATACGTCAGCTGCCTCCGGAAGAGACTTTCTCTCCACTAAGGGTCCTCCAAAGGCAGTCAGATGAGATTGATAGC